>NC_141819.1:3750517-3813017 GCF_982586985.1 Callionymus lyra
ACTGACTCTCATACAGCGGTGTAGCTCGTTGACCTTGACCCAGAAATAACACAAGGGATAACTCTTTTACTAACTTGAAGAATAGAGTCGATGATTTTACTTGTATACGGGTGAGAAAATAAGTACCACAAAGTACTTTTATTTGAACAATCTACTGCCAATTCATCCCTGACAGCTCAATTAGAAAAGAAAAAACACTCGGGAACTTGAGGTCGTAGGTTCGAGTCCCACACTTGAAATTGTCATTTGTAGCTTGTTATTTACAGATTGTGTTGCGGCTGCAGTAGCAGACACGCGCGCTCGCGGCTTCTTTTGATTCAGTTTTATTGTGGTTTAAAGACTTGTGTATCGTTTTTTATTTCTACTTCATAAATTGTAAAAGATGACAAAATAAAAGGAGTTCATGAAAAACAAAACATGTTTCCAAACACTCGTGCAACACAAGTCCCTGGAATCACGTTTCACGAATACACAAACGTGTGTGATTGAATGTGCAGACACAGCGAGGTGTAACAACTTAAACACACAAACGTGTGTCTTGACTGTAATGTCGTCTCAGTGGGAACTTTTGAGATGAATGTTAAACACACGTGTGCGTTCGCTCACGGCTCCAGACAACACAAACGCACTCACACGTGCGCACAACGGCAGCCATTGTTAACACCAGACAAAAAAAAAGACACAACTGTGTCGGAGGAGCTGAACAATCTAATTTACTGCTGTGAGGCATGAATGTGTTCAGCTGCGCACACACATCTTAACACACATCTACACAAACACATCTGTAAAAACACATCTAAACAGACACTTATAATCACACACATCTAAACACACATTTATAATCACACACATCTAAACACACATCTCTACAAAAACATCTGTACAAACACATCTAAACACACACATTTAATAACATGCATCTAAACACACACATATAATCACACATATCTAAACAAACATTTTTATGATCACACACATCTAAACACACACATATAATCACACAGATCTAAACACACACATCTAAACACACATCTCTACAAAAACATCTGTACAAACACATCTAAACACACACATTTAATAACATGCATCTAAACACACACATATAATCACACATATCTAAACACACATTTTTATAATCACACACATCTAAACACACACATATAATCACACATATCTAAACACGCATTTATAATCACACACATCTGAACTGTCTAGGCGTGTATGTGTGTGTGTGTGTAGGTGTGTATGTGTGTGTGTGTGTAGTTTTGTGGTTGTGTGTAAGTGTGTGTAAGAGTGTGTGTGTGTGGTTAGGTGTGTGTGTGCGTGTGTGTTCAGCAGTAAGTGTGTGTGTAGGTGTGTGTGTTCAGCAGTAAGTGTGTGTGTGTGTTCAGCAGTAAGTGTGTGTGTTCAGCAGTAAGTGTGTGTGTAGGTGTGTGTGTTCAGCAGTAAGTGTGTGTCTAGGTGTGTGTGTGTTCAGCAGTAAGTGTGTGTGTAGGTGTGTGTGTTCAGCAGTAAGTGTGTGTGTAAGTGTGTGTGTTCAGCAGTAAGTGTGTGTGTAGGTGTGTGTGTTCAGCAGTAAGTGTGTGTGTGTGTTCAGCAGTAAGTGTGTGTGTAGGTGTGTGTGTTCAGCAGTAAGTGTGTGTCTAGGTGTGTGTGTGTTCAGCAGTAAGTGTGTGTGTAGGTGTGTGTGTTCAGCAGTAAGTGTGTGTGTAGGTGTGTGTGTTCAGCAATAAGTGTGTGTGTGTGTGTGTGTTCAGCAGTAAGTGTGTGTGTGTGTTCAGCAGTAAGTGTGTGTGTTCAGCAGTAAGTGTGTGTGTGTGTTCAGCAGTAAGTGTGTGTGTGTGTTCAGCAGTAAGTGTGTGTGTTCAGCAGTAAGTGTGTGTGTTCAGCAGTAAGTGTGTGTGTGTGTTCAGCAGTAAGTGTGTGTGTGTGTTCAGCAGTAAGTGTGTGTGTTCAGCAGTAAGTGTGTGTGTTCAGCAGTAAGTGTGTGTGTTCAGCAGTAAGTGTGTGTGTGTGTTCAGCAGTAAGTGTGTGTGTTCAGCAGTAAGTGTGTGTGTGTGTTCAGCAGTAAGTGTGTGTGTAGGTGTGTGTGTTCAGCAGTAAGTGTGTGTGTAGGTGTGTGTGTTCAGCAGTAAGTGTGTGTGTAAGTGTGTCTGTTCAGCAGTAAGTGTGTGTGTGTGTTCAGCAGTAAGTGTGTGTGTTCAGCAGTAAGTGTGTGTGTTCAGCAGTAAGTGTGTGTGTGTCTGGTTTGACTGTAATGCTCCTAAAATAGCGATGATGTCATCTCAGTCTGGTGTCGGCCATGTTTGTCTGGAGGCTGATGGCGGCGCAGGCTGTCGTCCAGCGGTGATGATGATGATGGAGAGGAAGTGGATGTGGTTTGATCGCACACTCTGAGCTGGAGAACACAATCTGAGGCGACACTTTTCCATTTCACTTCTTCATCCGTCTCTTCTTTCATGGAGGAGCTAATGGCTACGATTAAATACTCGCGGATTAAACTAATGAAACAATCACGTTCCAACACAAACATCATTTGATCGCACAATCACACAGACACACTTGTTCACTGAACACGCGGTTACACACGAGACGCCGTCACTTCATTAGCAACACAACTCGACACTTTGTTACTTCGCGATCACCTTGTTATGTTTAAATATGTGTAACTAAAGACTGGAACTCTGCTTTCTGTGTGTGTGTGTGAGTGTGTGTGTGTGTGTGTGTGTGTGTGTGTGTGTGTGTGTGTGTGTGTGTGTGTGTGTGTGTGTGTGTGTGTGTGTGTGTGTGTGTGTGTGTGTGTGTGTGGGTGTGATTCTGCTGAATCAGCGAAACATGTGATGCTTGTTTTTAATTCAGATTTTTCTCTTCTATCTCAGTTTTTTTTCATTTGTGTCTGTGTGTGTGTATCAATGTTTGTTTGTGTGTCATTGTCTGTTTGTGTGAGTGTGTGTGTGTCCATGTTTGTTTGTGTGTCATTGTCTGGTTGTGTGTGTGTGTGTGTGTCCATGTTTGTGTATGTCATTGTCTGTTTGTGAGAGTGTGTGTGTTTGTCTGTGCTCTTGTTTGTGTGTGTAGGTGTTTGTTTACGTGTGTGTTTATGTGTGTGTTTTCTTGTGTGTGTGTGTGTGTGCGTGTGTTTAAATGTGTGTTTAATAGTCAGTATAAAGAGATTCAATAACACAACTAATCTTTGATGTATTTTTTTGTAATAAAGTGGAGCAAATAATACCAGAAGATAAATCATCAATAATCTGAAGTAATGTGACTGAATAATAATCTGAGGTCATGTGACTGAATAATCTCTGAAGTCATGTGACTGAATAATCTTTGAAGTCATGTGACTGAATAATCTCTGAAGTCATGTGACTGAATAATCTCTGAAGTCATGTGACTGAATAATCTCTGAGGTCATGTGACTGAATAATAATCTGAAGTCATGTGACTGAATAATCTCTGAAGTCATGTGACTGAATAATCTCTGAGGTCATGTGACTGAATAATCTCTGAAGTCATGTGACTGAATAATCTTTGAAGTCATGTGACTGAATAATCTCTGAAGTCATGTGACTGAATAATCTCTGAGGTCATGTGACTGAATAATAATCTGAAGTCATGTGACTGAATAATCTCTGAAGTCATGTGACTGAATAATCTCTGAGGTCATGTGACTGAATAATATCTGAGGTCATGTGACTGAATAATATCTGAGGTCATGTGACTGAATAATCTCTGAGGTCATGTGACTGTATAATCTCTGGGGTCACTGACCTTGGTGACGGCGAGGGCGCAGGCGTTCCCCCAGATCTCGATGAGCTGCTGTTGTCCAAACCTATAATCACGAACCAGTTCCGTCTCGATCTCTGCAGCCTCGGCTTTACTGAGGAACACAACAGAGCCGTAACATTATGACCGGGACGAGAAGGAAAGATGTGATCGCAATTTAGGTTCAAGGACAAGTTCAAGAACAAGTGTATTTTTGTGGGTCCGTATTTGTCTGTGTGTGTATATATTTTATATATTTGACTGTGTGGGTCAGTGTGTCTTTGTCTGTGTTTGTTTGTACTTTTGTGTTTGTGTGTGTTCATATTCATCTATCTGTGTGCGTCTGTACTTTTTTTGTTTGTGTGTGTGAGCCTGTCTCTATATGTGTGTGTGTTCCTGAGCATGCATATTTCTGTTTGTGTGTCCATCTTTGCATCTCTTTGTACATGTTTGAATTTGTGTGTTGTTTGTGCTTGTATGTGTTTGTGCGTGTTTGCATTTGTGTGTGTCTTTGAGCAGGTATGTAAGTAAGCGTGCATGTTTGCGCTTGTGTGTCTGTCTTTACTTTTGTGTCATGTGAGTCTGTCTAACTATGTTTGTGTTGTGTGTGTGTGAGTGTGTGCGCGTGTGTGTGAGTGTGTGTGTGTGTTTGAGGGTGTGTGTGCGTGTGGGTAAGAACGTGTGTGTGTGTGTGCATGTTTGTGTGTGTGTGTGTGTGTGTGTGTGTGTGTGTGTGTGTGTGTGTGTGTGTGTGTGTGTGTATGTGTGTAGGTGTGTGTGTGTGTGGGGGGGGGGTATGTGTGTATGTGTGTAGGTGTGTGTGTGTGTGTGTGTAGGTGTGTGTGTGTGTGAAATAAAATATGGAATATTATGTGATTCATTGTTAATCATATAAAACAAAGAGAAACTGATGATTCATGAACTTTACAAACATCTTATGAATGAATTCTTGGCGACCATGATCCTTCACGCTTGTGACGTCATAACGTTTCAATCATCCACGTTTTTCTTTCGTGGGTTTTATTCCTCTGCTGCCCTCTAGCGGCTGATGTTGCTGCTGCAGCTCAAAGTGACGTTTACTGAGCAAGAAAGTTGGTTTGATTGACAGGAGAGAATCATGTATAGGTTCATTATGAGGTCAAAGGTCATGATTGAGTGTGTGTGTGAGTGTGTGTGTGTGTGTGTGTGTGTGTCCTTAGACCTCATGCAGCTCCTGGCATTTCCATGAGCCGGAGGATCTTCAGCTTCACCTCAGGGATGTTTCCTGATCTTTGAGAAGTTCAGTTCCAGCCAAAGGGCTCTAGAGTCGAACTACACACTTTTACCACACACTCTCACTACACACTCTTACTACACACTCTTACTACACACTCTTACTACACACTTTCACTACACACTCTTACTATACACTCTCACTACACACTCTCACTACACACTCTCACTACACACTCTTACTACACACTCTCACTACACACTCTTACTATACACTCTCACTACACACTCTTACTACACACTTTTACTACACACTCTTACTACACACTCTTACTATACACCCTCACCACACACTCTTGCTACACACTCTTACTACACACTCTTACTACACACTTTTACTACACACTCTTACTACACACTCTTACTATACACTCTCACTACACACTCTTGCTACACACTCTTACTACACACTTTTACTACACACTCTTACTACACACTCTTACTGTACACCCTCACTACACACTCTTGCTACACACTCTTACTACACACTCTTACTACACACTTTTACTACACACTCTTACTACACACTTTTACTTCACACTCTTACTACACACTCTTACTACACACTCTCACTACACACTTTTGCTACACACTCTTACTATACACTTTTACTACACACTCTTACTACACACTTTTACTACACACTCTTACTACACACTCTTACTACACACTCTTACTACACACTCTCACTACACACTCTTACTACACACTCTTACTACACACTCTTACTACACACTTTTACTACACACTCTTACTACACACTCTCACTACACACTCTTACAACACACTCTCACTACACACTCTTACTACACACTCTTACTACACACTCTCACTACACACTCTTACTACACACTCTCACTACACACTCTTACTACACACTTTTACTACACACTCTCACTACACAATCTTACTACACACTCTTACTACACACTTTTACTATACACTCTTACTATACACTCTCACTACACACTCTTACTACACACTCTTACTACACACTCTCACTACACACTCTCACTACACACTCTTTCTACACACTCTTACTACACACTCTTACTACACACTCTCACTACACACTCTCACTACACACTCTTTCTACACACTCTTACTATACACTCTCACTACACACTCTTACTACACACTCTTACTACACACTCTTACTACACACTCTTACTACGCACTCTTACTACACACTCTTACTACACACTCTCACTACACACTCTTACTACACACTCTTACTACACACTCTTACTACACACTCTCACTACACACTCTTACTACACACTCTTACTACACACTCTTACTACACACTTTTACTACACACTCTTACTACACACTCTCACTACACACTCTTACTACACACTCTTACTACACACTCTAAAAAATATAAATTCATCATATATAATAAAAAAAATAATAATAATAAAATATCAAATATATATCATCCATATAATATAAAATATATCCTATAAATATAAAGTGCTGAAATCGAACCCATAAAAGAACGGTGATAAAAGTGAGTACACAGTAAAGTACACAGTATTCTTTGTGTACTTTCAGAACATGAAGCTGTGATGTCACTATGATGCAACACCCTGGAGACTCAGGTACTGACTGTAGCTCCGCCCACTCAGGTGTAAGTGAAACTCTCCCTGAAGGTTGACTTTATTTCCCAGAGTCTCACTAAAGAGTGTTTACCTCACACTGCACGACACTTTAATGGTGCATCATGGGAAATCATAAGATAACAAGTTTCTTCTGCTTTGTTTTCTGCTGCGAACCTGACGAGCCGAAGCTCACTGACGGTGACCTCCATGCTAGTATTAGTATTAGTATTAGTATTAGTATTAGTATTAGTATTAGTATTAGTATTAGTATTAAATTATTATCAATAACGTTTGTTCTTTTTTACATTAAAAAGTTACATTTGTCATTTTTTTAATAATACATTTAAATAATTTGTATATTAAAAGAATATATATTTATATACATATATATATATATAAATATATATATATATATATCATTGGATGTAAAAGAGTTTGATATTTTAATACCAATTAATCTAACTTTTTTACATTGATGACTGAGGACGAGAGGATACAGTGATGACTGAGGATGAGAGGATACAGTGATGACTGAGGACGAGAGGATACAGTGATGACTGAGGATAAGAGGATACAGTGATGACTGAGGACGAGAGGATACAGTGATGACTGAGGGCGAGAGGATACAGTGATGACTGAGGACGAGAGGATACAGTGATGACTGAGGACGAGAGGATACAGTGATGACTGAGGACGAGAGGATACAGTATTGAATGAGGACGAGAGGATACAGTATTGAATGAGGACGAGAGGATACAGTGATGAATGAGGACGAGAGGATACAGTGATGACTGAGGACGAGAGGATACAGTGATGAATGAGGACGAGAGGATACAGCGATGACTGAGGACGAGAGGATACAGTGATGAATGAGGACGAGAGGATACAGTGATGACTGAGGACGAGAGGATACAGCGATGACTCAGGACGAGAGGATACAGCGATGACTGAGGACGAGAGGATACAGCGATGACTGAGGACGAGAGGATACAGTGATGACTGAGGACGAGAGGATACAGTGATGACTGAGGACGAGAGGATACAGCGATGACTGAGGACGAGAGGATACAGCGATGACTGAGGACGAGAGGATACAGCGATGACTGAGGACGAGAGGATACAGTGATGACTGAGGACGAGAGGATACAGCGATGACTGAGGACGAGAGGATACAGTGATGACTGAGGACGAGAGGATACAGTGATGACTAAGGACGAGAGGATACAGTGATGACTGAGGACGAGAGGATACAGTGATGACTGAGGACGAGAGGATACAGCGATGACTGAGGACGAGAGGATACAGCGATGACTGAGGACGAGAGGATACAGCGATGACTGAGGACGAGAGGATAAAGCGATGACTGAGGACGAGAGGATACAGTGATGAATGAGGACAAAGGAAAATGTCATCTAGTGGCTGATGTGAGTATTTCTATGTACAAGTACAAATACACTGATGTTCTACACGTGAACCCTGGAGAAACATAAGAACCTGAACAAGAACAGCAGCAGAGACTCGTAACATCTTTGTATCTACAGAACAGACGGAGCTTCTGTTGCTGGAGGACAGAAATAGATCAGCCTCTCAGGAGCCTCGTTTACACCTTCACAGCCAGATGAAGCTGGAGATACATCTGATGTATCCACACGTGTGGAGATATATCAGATATATTAGATATATCTCTACACGTGTGGAGATATATCTAATATATCTGATATATCTACAGCGTGTGGAGATATATCTCATATCTCCACACGTGTGGAGGAACCACAGGTGAAGATGAACCTGATCAATGTTCACGTGTCACTCAAGGTCACGTGACTCCAGCACAAAAGATTGAATATATTTATGGATCTGATGAAGTGTCTCCACGGAGATTTAATTACCAGAGGAAGAATCTCAGTGTCATTGAATGAATTTAACTTTTTTTTCAAATAATTCCGAAAACAATGAAATGCTTAAAAACAACAAGATCTTAAAAGTAAGCGTCAACATTTGAAAATGAAAACTAATTCCAAACATGGACGTCCATGTCATCAAAGTCCTGGTTCAGAGAAACATGGTCTCCTCCTGGACCTCATCAGCACGTCTCTCTCCAGGTAAGGTAAGGTAAGGTAAGGTAAGGTAAGGTAAGGTAAGGTAAGGGAAGGGAAGGTAAGGGAAGGGAAGGGAAGGGAAGGGAAGGGAAGGGAAGGTAAGGTAAGGTAAGGTAAGGTAAGGTAAGGGAAGGGAAGGGAAGGTAAAGTAAGGGAAGGTAAGGGAAGGTAAGGTAAGGTAAGGTAAGGTAAGGTAAGGTAAGGTAAGGGAAGGGAAGGGAAGGTAAAGTAAGGGAAGGTAAGGGAAGGTAAGGTAAGGGAAGGTAAGGTAAGGTAAGGTAAGGTAAGGTAAGGTAAGGTAAGGTAAAACTCCAGGCCTCAGAGAGTGACTGAGTGAGATTCACCTCCAGAAGGTTTGAAGGACTCATGACTCAACGAGTCTCTGTCTCTTCATCATGAAACCAGTCGTTTAATCAACGCTTAATCTAATCTCTAATCTAAGTTTTCAAATATTAAACACAATCTTGACGTGTTTTATGTTCGTTGAACAGTTTTATCATCTCCAGTGTTTTTGATCCGACAAGAAGGATTTCATTCGTTTGGCCAGAGATGAATGAATTATGAATTGTTAGAAATGTAAGGTTGATAAGATTAGAATAAATTATATTAAATTAGATTATATTAGACTAGACTAGACTAGATTGGATAGGACTGGACTGGACTGGACTGGACTGGATAAAATTAGATTAGATTAGATCAGATCAGATCAGATCAGATCAGATCAGATTAGATTAGATTAGATTAGATTAGATTAGATAGGATAAGATTAGATTAGATTAGATTAGATCATATTAGATTTGATTCGATTAGATTAGATTCGATTCGATTCGATTAAACTAGACTAGACTAGACTAGATTGGATAGGACTGGACTGGACTGGACTGGACTGGACTGGACTGGACTGGACTGGACTGGACTGGACTGGACTGGACTGGATAAAATTAGATTCGATTAGATTAGATCAGATCATATTAGATTCGATTCGATTCGATTCGATTCGATTAGATAGGATAAGATTAGATTAGATTAGATTAGATCATCTTCGATTCGATTCGATTCGATTCGATTCGATTCGATTCGACGAGACTAGACTAGACTAGACTAGACTAGACTAGACTAGATTGGATAGGACTGGACTGGACTGGACTGGACTGGACTGGACTGGATACAATTATATTAGATTCGATTCGATTCGATTCGATTAGACGAGACTAGACTAGACTAGACTAGACTAGACTAGACTAGATTGGATAGGACTGGACTGGACTGGACTGGACTGGACTGGACTGGACTGGACTGGACTGGACTGGACTTGACTGGACTGGATAAAATTAGATTAGATTAGATTAGATCAGATCATATTAGATTCGATTCGATTCGATTAGATAGGATAAGATTAGATTAGATTAGATTAGATTAGATCATATTAGATTCGATTAGATTTGATTCGATTCGATTCGATTCGATTCGATTAGACGAGACTAGACTAGATTGGATAGGACTGGACTGGACTGGACTGGACTGGACTGGATAGGATAAGATTAGATTAGATTAGATTAGATTAGATTAGATTAGATTAGATTAGATTAGATTAGATTAGATTAGATTGATTTAATTAATACTTCTAAGAGACACAGAAGTTTCATAAAAGCAAGAACAAGAACACATTCTAATAAAAAAGAACAAAGGCAAAGAGATAACAAAGTGCATAAATAAAGAAAAAAGTTCAGAGATAAAGTGCAAATATAAAGAACAAAGTGCAAAGAGATAAAGTTAAAATATAAAGAACAAAGTTAAAATATAAAGAACAAAGTTCAAATATAAAGAACAAAGTTAAAATATAAAGAACAAAGTTCAAATATAAAGAACAAAGCACAAATATAAAGAACAAAGTTCAAATATAAAGAAAAAGGTTCAAAGAGATAAAGTTCAAATATAAAGAACAAAGTTCAAATATAAAGAACAAAGTTAAAATATAAAGAACAAAGTTAAAATATAAAGAACAAAGTTCAAATATAAAGAACAAAGCACAAATATAAAGAACAAAGTTCAAATATAAAGAAAAAGGTTCAAAGAGATAAAGTTCAAATATAAAGAACAAAGTTCAAATATAAAGAAAAAAGTTCAAAGAGATAAAGTTCAAATATAAAGAACAAAGTGCAAATATATAAAACAAAGGGCAAAGAGACAAAGTGCAACTATAAATAAATAATACAAATAAAAATGAAATAAAGAAACTTTTCCATGTGACTGAGGTGACAACATGTAGTAGTTATGGTTCATTAGTCAAGTTACTTTTTGGGTGGGTAGTTAAAGTGTCTGGGTGGGTAGTTAAAGTGTCTGGGTGGGTAGTTAAAGTGTCTGGGTGGGTAGTTAAAGTGTCTGGGTGGGTAGTTAAAGTGTTTGGGTGGGTAGTTAAAGTGTCTGGGTGGGTAGTTAAAGTGTCTGGGTGGGTAGTTAAAGTGTCTGGGTGGGTAGTTAAAGTGTCTGGGTGGGTAGTTAAAGTGTCTGGGTGGGTAGTTAAAGTGTCTGGGTGGGTAGTTAAAGTGTCTGGGTGGGTAGTTAAAGTAACTTCTGCTCTAGAAGGTCTAGATCCATGACTCGGTTCTTAATGAGAAAACAAACAAACTTGAGATAATCTAAGATACGATGTTCTAAAGTTACTAATCAGAAGAAAAGGATTTTTAAAAAACGTCCGTAAAGAGAACTTTTGCTGGTTGATTCGGGCTCAGGTCGTGGGGGCAGCAGCTTCAGCAGGGAGGCCCAGACTTTCAAGACCTCCAGCTACAGTGAGACCCCGAGTCACTGCCAGTCCAGAGAGACGTGGTATCTCCAGCTGTGGTCTCCTACCAGTCGGTCAGGAACACTTCGCCACTGGAGAACCTCCTAACAGAAGCTCTACTCCGAGGCCCTCCTGGATGGCCTATCTATCTAGGGTCCAGACCCCCCGTAGGGAAAACTGGGTAGACAGGAAGTCCGGTACACAGAGAGCTTTGCCTTTTGGCTCAGCTTTCTTTTAACCATCACAGATCATTGCATCGTCTGCATAACTGTTGATCCACCAGTCGATCCCAAGACCCTCAAATACTGGAGGCAGGATCTGACCTCGAAACCCGGTGAAGGATTCCTTCCCTGATTCAGACCAAGAACGATGGACTTGGATTTGGAGGTGCCAGGTTGCGAACTGTTCCAGCGAGCGCTGAAGGTCACGACACGATGAGGACAACAGATGGTCTGACCAAGTCCAGTTAACCTTGTGGCTGGACTAGTCTCAAAATAGCAGTGACCCAGTCCTGAGCCCACTGAACAGGACCCTCTTGTCGGCCCGGTTGTGTCTTCGAAATTCTTGTCCATGAAAGTTATGAACAGAATCAGTGACAAATGTAAGTCCTGGTCCAGTCCAACCATGACTCAGAACCAGTCGAGACTCAGTACCAGTTGTCCTTACTACGACCCTCATCGAGGTTCCTGATCCTCCCGGAGCGACCTCTGTCTTCTCTAGATCCACCAACTTCAACCTCCATCGGGAACGACTCGACCCACTCTTGGTTCCTGACACACCAGTTCAGAACCTTGGGTTCAAACACCCAAGAGCGCAGCTCCAGTTTCTGGTCAGGTTTTGACTTTTCTTTCTTTGGCCCAAAACATTCTTGAATTATTCAAGTGGTTTTAATAATAGATCAAGTTTTGTTGTTTTACGTGAAATCAAATCAGGTTGTTTTTCTAAACAAGTGTCTTTAGCAGCGACTCGTGTTAGAAAAATGGAAGTAAAATGATATAAATTGATCCTAAACATCACAGATCATTGCATCTACTTGAACTAAAACTTATTTATTTTAATATTTCTTTGTTATCAATTAACAGGTACATATTCACAGCGTTTGTTCATCTTTGTGTTGAAATTAAACTTCCGGTCATTAGATGGCAGCAGTCTTTACGTCCTCAACTGATGACTGAGGACGAGAGGATACAGTGATGACTGAGGACGAGAGGATACAGTGATGAATGAGGACAAGAGAATCCAGTGATGACTGAGAACGAGAGGATACAGTGATGACTGAGGACGAGAGGATACAGTGATGACTGGGGACGAGAGGATACAGTGATGACTGAGGACGAGAGGATACGGTGATGACTGAGAACGAGAGGATACAGTGATGACTGCGGACGAGAGGATACAGTGATGACTGCGGACGAGAGGATACAGTGATGACTGAGGACGAGAGGATACAGTGATGACTGAGGACGAGAGGATACAGTGATGAATGAGCACGAGAGAATCCAGTGATGACTGAGAACGAGAGGATACAGTGATGACTGAGGACGAGAGGATACAGTGATGACTGAGGACGAGAGGATACAGTGATGACTGAGGACGAGAGGATACAGTGACGACTGAGGAAGAGAGGATACAGTGATGACTGCGGACGAGAGGATACAGTGATGACTGAGAACGAGAGGATACAGTGATGACTGAGGACGAGAGGATACAGTGATGACTGAGGATGAGAGGATACAGTGATGACTGAGGACGAGAGGATACGGTGATGACTGAGAACGAGAGGATACAGTGATGACTGCGGACGAGAGGATACAGTGATGACTGAGGACGAGAGGATACAGTGATGAATGAGGACGAGAGGATACAGTGATGACTGAGGACGAGAGGATACAGTGATGACTGAGGACGAGAGGATACAGTGATGACTGAGGACGAGAGGATACAGTGATGACTGAGGACGAGAGAATCCAGTGATGACTGAGAACGAGAGGATACAGTGATGACTGAGGACGAGAGGATACAGTGATGACTGAGGACGAGAGGATACAGTGATGACTGAGGACGAGCGGATACAGTGATGACTGAGGACGAGAGGATACAGTGATGACTGCGGACGAGAGGATACAGTGATGACTGAGGACAAGAGGATACAGTGATGACTGAGGACGAGAGGATACAGTGATGACTGCGGACGAGAGGATACAGTGATGACTGAGGACGAGAGGATACAGTGATGAATGAGGACGAGATAATACAGTGATGACTGAGGACGAGAGGATACAGTGATGAATGAGGACGAGAGGATACAGTGATGAATGAGGACGAGAGGATACGGTGATGAATGAGGACGAGAGGATACGGTGATGACTGAGAACGAGAGGATACAGTGATGACTGATGACGAGAGGATACATTGATGAATGAGGACGAGATAATACAGTGATGACTGAGGACGAGAGGATACAGTGATGACTGAGGACGAGAGGATATAGTGACTCCAGCAGCTTTTAAAGCTGATGTTTGGACATATTTTGGTTTGAAAACAAATGAAAGTAGTTACGATTTCGTCAAGAGTCATGTGGTCTGTAAATACTACAACACCAGAGTCAAGTACTGGACAATACTACACATATATACTTTTTACTACACTATCATAACACCAGAGTCAAGTACTCTACAATACTACACGTATATAATACATCACGTATACAATACTACACGTCCTTCACCTCCTGCATCGGACCTACTCCCACTTGGATAAAGGAAGCGGTTCAGTGAGAATCCTGTTCCTGGACTTTTCTAGTGCCTTCAACACTATCCAACCCACTCTGCTGCAGGACAAACTGACTAAGATGCATGTGGACCCTGGTCTGGTCTCCTGGATTACGGACTATCTTACTGATCGACCACAGTATGTCAGGCTGAAGGACATCAAGTCTGACAAAATTTCGGGAGGTCCAGGACAAAGCCACGTCCAGTGTCCATCAGAGGCGACGAGGTGGAGATAGTGGACAACTATAAGTACCTCGGTGTGTGGATGGACAGTAAACTGGACTGGTCCTGCAACACAGACCATGTGTATAAGAAGGTTCAGAGTAGACTGTACTTTCTGAGGAGGCTTCGATCATTTAACATCTGCAAGAAGCTCCTCTGCATGTTCTACCAGTCTGTGGTGGCCAGTGTCCTGTTCTATGCTGTGGTGTGTTGGGGTGGAAATGTGTCCAAGAGGAGGTCAACAGGTTGGACAGGTTGATCAGGAGGGCTGGTTCTGTGGTTGGAATGAAGCTGGACTCACTGGTGACAGTTGCTGAGAGGATATCATTGAACAAACTACTGTCCATCATGGATGATGACAGTCATCCTCTGAACACTGTCATCAGTGAGCAGAGAAGCAGATGAAGCACGAATGCTCCTACCCAGGTGCAGCACTAATAGACTCAGGGACTCATTCATCCCTCGGGCTATTAAATTGTACAATTCTGAGTTCGGGGGCAGGAGTGGAGTGAAAGTATCTGGATGTTCTGTTCCATGTTAGTCTTTGTATCTTTGTCTTTGTTGTTTTTCTTTCTTTGATCTATGTCCTTTGTCTTTGTCTTTAGACTTAGATTGTGTCATCTTGTTCTTCCTCTTTATGTTCTTCTTATTTTATTTTTTATGTATTATTTTTTATTGTTTATGAAAAATTGCTGGCTATTGGTAAAAAACAATTTCCCAAAGGAGACCTCCTGAGGGATCAATAAAGTTTTACCTTACCTTAGCTTGCCTTATATACTTGTTACAACACTATCACAACACCAGAGTCAAGTACTCCACAATACTACACATATATACTTTTTACTACACTATCACAACACCAGAGTCAAGTACTCTACAATACTACACGTATATACTTGTTACAACACTATCACAACACCAGAGTCAAGTACTGGACAATACTACACATATATACTTTTTATACACTATCACAACACCAGAGTCAAGTACTCTACAATACTACACGTATATACTTGTTACAACACTATCACAACACCAGAGTCAAGTACTCCACAATACTACACGTATATACTTTTTACTACACTATCACAACACCAGAGTCAAGTACTCCACAATACTACACGTATATACTTGTTACTACACTATCACAACACCAGAGTCAAGTACTGGACAATACTACACATATATACTTGTTACTACACTATCACAACACCAGAGTCAAGTACTCCACAATACTACACGTATATACTTGTTACTACACTATCACAACACCAGAGTCAAATACTCCACAATACTACACGTATATACTTGTTACAACACTATCACAACACCAGAGTCAAGTACTCCACAATACTACACGTATATACTTTTTACTACACTATCACAACACCAGAGTCAAGTACTCCACAATACTACACGTATATACTTGTTACTACACTATCACAACACCAGAGTCAAGTACTCCACAATACTACACGTATATACTTGTTACTACACTATCACAACACCAGAGTCAAGTACTCCACAATACTACACATATATACTTGTTACTACACTATCACAACACCAGAGTCAAGTACTCCACAATACTACACGTATATACTTGTTACTACACTATCACAACACCAGAGTCAAGTACTCCACAATACTACACGTATATACTTTTTACTACACTATCACAACACCAGAGTCAAGTACTGGACAATACTACACGTATATACTTGTTACTACACTATCACAACACCAGAGTCAAGTACTGGACAATACTACACATATATACTTGTTACTACACTATCACAACACCAGAGTCAAGTACTCCACAATACTACATGTATATACTTGTTACTACACTATCACAACACCAGAGTCAAGTACTCCACAATACTACACGTATATACTTGTTACTACACTATCACAACACCAGAGTCTAGTACTCCACAATACTACACATATATACTTGTTACTACACTATCACAACACCAGAGTCAAGTACTCCACAATACTACACGTATATACTTGTTACTACACTATCACAACACCAGAGTCAAGTACTCCACAATACTACACGTATATACTTGTTACTACACTATCACAACACCAGAGTCAAGTACTCCACAATACTACACGTATATACTTGTTACTACACTATCACAACACCAGAGTCAAGTATTGGACAATACTACATGTATATACTTGTTACTACACTATCACAACACCAGAGTCAAGTACTCCACAATACTACACGTATATACTTGTTACTACACTATCACAACACCAGAGTCAAGTACCGCACAATACTACACGTATATACTTGTTACTACACTATCACAACACCAGAGTCAAGTACTGGACAATACTACACATATATACTTGTTACTACACTATCACAACACCAGAGTCAAGTACTCCACAATACTACACGTATATACTTGTTACTACACTATCACAACACCAGAGTCAAGTACTCCACAATACTACACATATATACTTGTTACTACACTATCACAACACCAGAGTCAAGTACTCCACAATACTACACGTATATACTTGTTACTACACTATCACAACACCAGAGTCAAGTACTCCACAATACTACACATATATACTTGTTACTACACTATCACAACACCAGAGTCAAGTACTCCACAATACTACACGTATATACTTGTTACTACACTATCACAACACCAGAGTCAAGTACTCCACAATACTACATGTATATACTTGTTACTACACTATCACAACACCAGAGTCTAGTACTCCACAATACTACACGTATATACTTGTTACTACACTATCACAACACCAGAGTCAAGTACTCCACAATACTACACGTATCTACTTGTTACTACACTATCACAACACCAGAGTCAAGTACTCCACAATACTACACGTATATACTTGTTACTACACTATCACAACACCAGAGTCAAGCACATACAATACTACACATATATACTTTTTACTACACTATCACAACACCAGAGTCAAGTACTCTACAATACTACACGTATATACTTGTTACAACACTATCACAACACCAGAGTCAAGTACTGGACAATACTACACATATATACTTTTTATACACTATCACAACACCAGAGTCAAGTACTCTACAATACTACACGTATATACTTGTTACAACACTATCACAACACCAGAGTCAAGTACTCCACAATACTACACGTATATACTTTTTACTACACTATCACAACACCAGAGTCAAGTACTCCACAATACTACACGTATATACTTGTTACTACACTATCACAACACCAGAGTCAAGTACTGGACAATACTACACATATATACTTGTTACTACACTATCACAACACCAGAGTCAAGTACTCCACAATACTACACGTATATACTTGTTACTACACTATCACAACACCAGAGTCAAATACTCCACAATACTACACGTATATACTTGTTACAACACTATCACAACACCAGAGTCAAGTACTCCACAATACTACACGTATATACTTTTTACTACACTATCACAACACCAGAGTCAAGTACTCCACAATACTACACGTATATACTTGTTACTACACTATCACAACACCAGAGTCAAGTACTCCACAATACTACACGTATATACTTGTTACTACACTATCACAACAACAGAGTCAAGTACTCCACAATACTACACATATATACTTGTTACTACACTATCACAACACCAGAGTCAAGTACTCCACAATACTACACGTATATACTTGTTACTACACTATCACAACACCAGAGTCAAGTACTCCACAATACTACACGTATATACTTGTTACTACACTATCACAACACCAGAGTCAAGTACTCCACAATACTACACGTATATACTTGTTACTACACTATCACAACACCAGAGTCAAGTACTCCACAATACTACACGTATATACTTGTTACTACACTATCACAACACCAGAGTCAAGTATTGGACAATACTACATGTATATACTTGTTACTACACTATCACAACACCAGAGTCAAGTACTCCACAATACTACACGTATATACTTGTTACTACACTATCACAACACCAGAGTCAAGTACCGCACAATACTACACGTATATACTTGTTACTACACTATCACAACACCAGAGTCAAGTACTGGACAATACTACACATATATACTTGTTACTACACTATCACAACACCAGAGTCAAGTACTCCACAATACTACACGTATATACTTGTTACTACACTATCACAACACCAGAGTCAAGTACTCCACAATACTACACATATATACTTGTTACTACACTATCACAACACCAGAGTCAAGTACTCCACAATACTACACGTATATACTTGTTACTACACTATCACAACACCAGAGTCAAGTACTCCACAATACTACACATATATACTTGTTACTACACTATCACAACACCAGAGTCAAGTACTCCACAATACTACACGTATATACTTGTTACTACACTATCACAACACCAGAGTCAAGTACTCCACAATACTACATGTATATACTTGTTACTACACTATCACAACACCAGAGTCTAGTACTCCACAATACTACACGTATATACTTGTTACTACACTATCACAACACCAGAGTCAAGTACTCCACAATACTACACGTATCTACTTGTTACTACACTATCACAACACCAGAGTCAAGTACTCCACAATACTACACGTATATACTTGTTACTACACTATCACAACACCAGAGTCAAGCACATACAATACTACACATATATACTTTTTACTACACTATCACAACACCAGAGTCAAGTACTCTACAATACTACACGTATATACTTGTTACAACACTATCACAACACCAGAGTCAAGTACTGGACAATACTACACATATATACTTTTTATACACTATCACAACACCAGAGTCAAGTACTCTACAATACTACACGTATATACTTGTTACAACACTATCACAACACCAGAGTCAAGTACTCCACAATACTACACGTATATACTTTTTACTACACTATCACAACACCAGAGTCAAGTACTCCACAATACTACACGTATATACTTGTTACTACACTATCACAACACCAGAGTCAAGTACTGGACAATACTACACATATATACTTGTTACTACACTATCACAACACCAGAGTCAAGTACTCCACAATACTACACGTATATACTTGTTACTACACTATCACAACACCAGAGTCAAATACTCCACAATACTACACGTATATACTTGTTACAACACTATCACAACACCAGAGTCAAGTACTCCACAATACTACACGTATATACTTTTTACTACACTATCACAACACCAGAGTCAAGTACTCCACAATACTACACGTATATACTTGTTACTACACTATCACAACACCAGAGTCAAGTACTCCACAATACTACACGTATATACTTGTTACTACACTATCACAACACCAGAGTCAAGTACTCCACAATACTACACATATATACTTGTTACTACACTATCACAACACCAGAGTCAAGTACTCCACAATACTACACGTATATACTTGTTACTACACTATCACAACACCAGAGTCAAGTACTGGACAATACTACACGTATATACTTTTTACTACACTATCACAACACCAGAGTCAAGTACTGGACAATACTACACGTATATACTTGTTACTACACTATCACAACACCAGAGTCAAGTACTGGACAATACTACACATATATACTTGTTACTACACTATCACAACACCAGAGTCAAGTACTCCACAATACTACATGTATATACTTGTTACTACACTATCACAACACCAGAGTCAAGTACTCCACAATACTACACGTATATACTTGTTACTACACTATCACAACACCAGAGTCTAGTACTCCACAATACTACACATATATACTTGTTACTACACTATCACAACACCAGAGTCAAGTACTCCACAATACTACACGTATATACTTGTTACTACACTATCACAACACCAGAGTCAAGTACTCCACAATACTACACGTATATACTTGTTACTACACTATCACAACACCAGAGTCAAGTACTCCACAATACTACACGTATATACTTGTTACTACACTATCACAACACCAGAGTCAAGTATTGGACAATACTACATGTATATACTTGTTACTACACTATCACAACACCAGAGTCAAGTACTCCACAATACTACACGTATATACTTGTTACTACACTATCACAACACCAGAGTCAAGTACCGCACAATACTACACGTATATACTTGTTACTACACTATCACAACACCAGAGTCAAGTACTGGACAATACTACACATATATACTTGTTACTACACTATCACAACACCAGAGTCAAGTACTCCACAATACTACACGTATATACTTGTTACTACACTATCACAACACCAGAGTCAAGTACTCCACAATACTACACATATATACTTGTTACTACACTATCACAACACCAGAGTCAAGTACTCCACAATACTACACGTATATACTTGTTACTACACTATCACAACACCAGAGTCAAGTACTCCACAATACTACACATATATACTTGTTACTACACTATCACAACACCAGAGTCAAGTACTCCACAATACTACACGTATATACTTGTTACTACACTATCACAACACCAGAGTCAAGTACTCCACAATACTACATGTATATACTTGTTACTACACTATCACAACACCAGAGTCTAGTACTCCACAATACTACACGTATATACTTGTTACTACACTATCACAACACCAGAGTCAAGTACTCCACAATACTACACGTATCTACTTGTTACTACACTATCACAACACCAGAGTCAAGTACTCCACAATACTACACGTATATACTTGTTACTACACTATCACAACACCAGAGTCAAGCACATACAATACTACACGTATATACTTGTTACTACACTATCACAACACCAGAGTCAAGTACTCCACAATACTACACGTATATACTTGTTACTACACTATCACAACACCAGAGTCAAGTACTGGACAATACTACACTTATATACTTGTTACTACACTATCACAACACCAGAGTCAAGTACTCCACAATACTACACGCAATCGTATCATATTGTATGGTAAGTGTTGTTTAGTTATGACGAAATAAATTAACTTTTATCGTTGATAATGTATCTCAACAAATATTCAACAAAATCGATTCTTGATCATCAAAATGTCATTATATTTATTATATTATCGTATCTCACTGTAACTTAACTATATTTATTATATTACTGTGTAGTTGTTGCTCAATGTCTCCATGTTTTCTATCCTGGAACAAACCGACACGTCTCCTCCGTCGGATATATTTGTTTATTCATTTATTTCAAATGTGTTAATTCTTACGTTCAAGTTGAGGCTTAACTAGTCCTTGAACAAATGTCAAAAGACTCTTTCTTTTCTTGTGTGCGTTTACACAACAACAACTCTCTGCCCTCGTGTCATCAAAGTCCTCATTTCGTCGTACAATTCAATTTCCTCCTTGATAACATCAAGCGAGAGCGAATCTGAAAATGTCACGAAGAGGTTTGTTTTTGTACGAGCGGACGACACAACAGTCGACACCATAACAAGTAAAACTCGTGGATTTTAACAGTTTGAAAAGAGTCGCCGACAACAACAACGTGACGAAAACGTTTCCATTCTGTTAACAAAACGTCGCCGATGTGAGAATGACCCTCGAGCTGGTCTCCTAGCAACAACAATGTCTGGTTGAGGGGCGACGACAGGCTGTCACACATGTGGTCCACGGAGAAGGTCCTCAAGAAAATCCTCCACAGTGTGTGTAGCAGTGACACACACACACACACACACACACACACACACGTGAGGAAGAACCGAGGGTTGAAGACTTTGGTTAAAGCCGGACAGAGACAGTATTGAGGTCAGTTCTGAGAAAAGCATCTGGAAGGACGACAACAAAATGACCGTCAGACTCGCTCGCTCTCCTGGTTTGTCAAATGTTTTGAGTTTTCGCTCGTGTTCCACATCCATGACAACATGCTTTTAATAACTCTGCTTTGTTTTACA
This sequence comes from Callionymus lyra, assembly GCF_982586985.1. NCBI lineage: Eukaryota > Metazoa > Chordata > Actinopteri > Syngnathiformes > Callionymidae > Callionymus > Callionymus lyra. The sequence goes on from NC_141819.1 coordinate 3,773,024, forward strand.
TTACATCTTGGTCTTAGAAGGAAGTGAAAACTTTCTCAGTTCATGGTCTGAATGAGTTTGACCTACTTGAACCTGAATCTTCTCTCAGCAGACAAATGACGGAATAATTAACTTAATCTCACTGAAATAAACTGAACTGCACTTATTTAGACTTTATGTAGTTGTTTGTAATTTATCCAACTATCTGTCCGTCCGTCTGTCTTATTATCATATCAACCTATTGTGTCTTTCTATCTTATAAATCAAATCATTATATTCCTATATTGAATCTCTCCACCGTATGTATTATAATGCATAGCATATCATAGCATCGTATTGTATCATATCGTATCGCACCGGATCGTATTGTGCATCGTATCGTATCGTAACGTGTATTGTATTGTGTCGTACCGTATTGTTTCGTATTGTGCACCGTAACGTATCGTATTGTATCTTATCGTATTGTGTATTGTATTGTGTCGTACCGTATCGTATCGTATTGTGCATCGTATCGTATCATACAGTATATAGTCGTATTGTATCGTATCGTATTGTGTATTGTGTATTGTGTATTGTGTATTGTGTATTGTTTTTGTGTATTGTATATTCTATTGTGTCGTATCATATCGTATCGCATTATGCATTCTAGTGTATCATATCGTATCGCATCGTATAGTATTGCATTTTATGGCATCGTATCGCATCATATCGTATCGTATCGTATCGTATCGTATCGCATCGTATCGCATCATATAGTATCGTATCGTATCGCATCGTATAGTATCGCATCGTATGGCCTCATATCGTATTGTATTGTATCGCATCGCATTGTATCTCATCGTATCGCATCATATCGTATCGTATCGCATCGTATCGTATCGTATCGTATCGTATCGTATCGTATCGTATCGCATCATATCGCATCATATAGTATCGTATCGTATCGCATTGTATAGTATCGCATCGTATCGCCTCATATCATATTGTATCACATCGCATTGTATCTCATCGTATCGCATCATATCGTATCGTATCGCATCGTATAGTATCGCATCGTATCGCCTCATATCGTATCGTATCGCATCCTATTGTATCGTATAGTATCGCATTGTATCTCCTCGTATCGCATCGCATTGTATCGTATCGTATCATATCGTATTGTATCGTATAGTATCGTATTGTATCGCATCGTGTCGTATTGTCACGTATTGTATCGCATCGCCTCGCCTCGCATCGTATTGCATCATTTTAAAAAATATCGTATATATCAACCATCATATAATTCCTGTCGCATCGCACTGCGCCGTATCATATCTTACTGTAGGTTAATGTTATTTATCGTATCGTATCGTATCGTATCATGGTATGGTATGTAATCGCATTGCATGGTATCGTATATATCATATATAACTTATTTATCAATCATATCATATCTATCGTATCGCAGCGTGTCGCATCATATCACATTGTATGGTATCATATCGTATATATTGTTTATATCAATCATCATATCATATACTGTATATCGTATCGTATATATTGTACCGTATTGCAATGTATTGCATTGTATGGCATCGTATCGTATCGTTTATATCAATCAGCATTTCATATATATCGTATATACGTATGGTATATATGGTATATATGGTGTATATGGTGTATGTCTATCTATCTATAGATGTTCAGTTTCATCACGTAAACAGAGAACTATAAGAACTTCCTCACGTAGGAACAACCTTGTATTTTCCTCCTGGAGAAAAAGGACATGTCGTATGAACGAGAGGATCATGTCGTATGAACGAGTGGATCATGTCGTATGAACGAGAGGATCACGTCATATGAACGAGAGGATCATGTCGTATGAACGAGAGGATCATGTCGTATGAACGAGAGGATCATGTCGTATGAACGAGAGGATCATGTCGTATGAACGAGAGGATCATGTCGTATGAACGAGTGGATCATGTCGTATGAACGAGTGGATCATGTCGTATGAACGAGAGGATCATGTCGTATGAACGAGTGGATCATGTCGTATGAACGAGTGGATCATGTCGTATGAACGAGTGGATCATGTCGTATGAACGAGAGGATCATGGCGTATGAACGAGAGGATCATGTCGTATGAACGAGAGGATCATGTCGTACGAACGAGTGGATCATGTCGTATGAACGAGTGGATCATGTCGTATGAACGAGAGGATCATGTCGTATGAACGAGTGGATCATGTCGTATGAACGAGTGGATCATGTCGTATGAATGAGTGGATCATGCCGTATGAACGAGTGGATCATGTCGTATGAACGAGAGGATCATGTTGTATGAACGAGTGGATCATGTCGTATGAACGAGAGGATCATGTCGTATGAACGAGTGGATCATGTCGTATGAATGAGAGGATCATGTCGTATGAACGAGTGGATCATGTCGTATGAACGAGAGGATCATGTCGTATGAACGAGAGGATCATGTCGTATGAATGAGAGGATCATGTCGTATGAACGAGTTGATCATGTCGTATGAACGAGAGGATCATGTCGTATGAACGAGAGGATCATGTCGTATGAACGAGTGGATCATGTCGTATGAACGAGAGGATCATGTCGTATGAACGAGAGGATCATGTCGTATGAATGAGAGGATCATGTCGTATGAACGAGTTGATCATGTCGTATGAACGAGAGGATCATGTCGTATGAACGAGTGGATCATGTCGTATGAACGAGTGGATCATGTCGTATGAACGAGTGGATCATGTCGTATGAATGAGAGGATCATGTCGTATGAACGAGTGGATCATGTCGTATGAACGAGAGGATCATGTCGTATGAACGAGAGGATCATGTCGTATGAATGAGAGGATCATGTCGTATGAACGAGTTGATCATGTCGTATGAACGAGAGGATCATGTCGTATGAACGAGTGGATCATGTCGTATGAACGAGTGGATCATGTCGTATGAACGAGTGGATCATGTCGTATGAACGAGAGGATCATGTTGTATGAACGAGAGGATCATGTCGTATGAACGAGAGGATCATGTTGTATGAACGAGAGGATCATGTCGTATGAACGAGTGGATCATGTCGTATGAACGAGAGGATCATGTCGTATGAACGAGAGGATCATGTCGTATGAACGAGAGGATCATGTCGTATGAACGAGAGGATCATGTCGTATGAACGAGTGGATCATGTCATATGAACGAGTGGATCATGTCGTATGAACGAGTGGATCATGTCATATGAACGAGTGGATCATGTCGTATGAACGAGTGGATCATGTCATATGAACGAGTGGATCATGTCGTATGAACGAGAGGATCATGTCGTATGAACGAGTGGATCATGTCGTATGAACGAGTGGATCATGTTGTATGAACGAGAGGATCATGTCGTATGAACGAGTGGATCATGCCGTATGAACGAGTGGATCATGTCGTATGAACGAGAGGATCATGTCGTATGAACGAGAGGATCATGTCGTATGAACGAGAGGATCATGTTGTATGAACGAGAGGATCATGTCGTATGAACGAGAGGATCATGTCGTATGAACGAGAGGATCATGTCGTATGAACGAGAGGATCATGTCGTATGAACGAGAGGATCATGTCGTATGAACGAGAGGATCATGTCGTATGAACGAGAGGATCATGTCGTATGAACGAGAGGATCATGTCGTATGAACGAGTGGATCATGTCGTATGAACGAGAGGATCATGTCGTATGAACGAGAGGATCATGTCGTATGAACGAGTGGATCATGTCGTATGAACGAGTGGATCATGTCGTATGAATGAGAGGATCATGTCGTATGAATGAGAGGATCATGTCGTATGAACGAGTGGATCATGTCGTATGAATGAGTGGATCATGCCGTATGAACGAGTGGATCATGTCGTATGAACGAGTGGATCATGTCGTATGAATGAGAGGATCATGTCGTATGAATGAGAGGATCATGTCGTATGAACGAGAGGATCATGTCGTATGAACGAGTGGATCATGTCGTATGAACGAGTGGATCATGTCGTATGAACGAGTGGATCATGTCGTATGAACGAGTGGATCATGTCGTATGAATGAGAGGATCATGTCGTATGAATGAGAGGATCATGTCGTATGAACGAGAGGATCATGTCGTATGAATGAGAGGATCATGTCGTATGAACGAGAGGATCATGTCGTATGAACGAGAGGATCATGTCGTATGAACGAGTGGATCATGTCGTATGAACGAGAGGATCATGTCGTATGAACGAGAGGATCATGTCGTATGAACGAGAGGATCATGTCGTATGAACGAGAGGATCATGTCGTATGAACGAGTGGATCATGTCGTATGAACGAGTGGATCATGTCGTATGAACGAGAGGATCATGTCGTATGAACGAGAGGATCATGTCGTATGAACGAGAGGATCATGTTGTATGAACGAGTGGATCATGTCGTATGAACGAGTGGATCATGTCGTATGAACGAGTGGATCATGTCGTATGAACGAGTGGATCATGTCGTATGAACGAGTGGATCATGTCGTATGAACGAGAGGATCATGTCGTATGAACGAGAGGATCATGTCGTATGAACGAGAGGATCATGTCGTATGAACGAGAGGATCATGTCGTATGAACGAGAGGATCATGTCGTATGAACGAGAGGATCATGTCGTATGAACGAGTGGATCATGTCGTATGAATGAGAGGATCATGTCGTATGAACGAGAGGATCATGTCGTATGAACGAGAGGATCATGTCGTATGAACGAGTGGATCATGTCGTATGAACGAGTGGATCATGTCGTATGAACGAGAGGATCATGTCGTATGAACGAGTGGATCATGGCGTATGAACGAGTGGATCATGTCGTATGAACGAGTGGATCATGTCGTATGAACGAGAGGATCATGTCGTATGAACGAGAGGATCATGTCGTATGAACGAGTGGATCATGTCGTATGAACGAGAGGATCATGTCGTATGAACGAGTGGATCATGTCGTATGAACGAGTGGATCATGTCGTATGAACGAGTGGATCATGTCGTATGAACGAGTGGATCATGTCGTATGAACGAGAGGATCATGTCGTATGAACGAGAGGATCATGTCGTATGAACGAGAGGATCATGTCGTATGAACGAGTGGATCATGGCGTATGAACGAGAGGATCATGTCGTATGAACGAGAGGATCATGTCGTATGAACGAGAGGCTCATGTCGTATGAACGAGTGGATCATGGCATATGAACGAGTGGATCATGTCGTATGAACGAGAGGATCACGTCGTATGAACGAGTGGATCATGTCGTATGAACGAAAGGATCATGTCATATGAACGAGAGGATCATGTCGTATGAACGAGTGGATCATGTTGTATGAACGAGTGGATCATGTCGTATGAATGAGAGGATCATGTCGTATGAACGAGAGGATCATGTCGTATGAATGAGAGGATCATGTCGTATGAACGAGAGGATCATGTCGTATGAACGAGAGGATCATGTCGTATGAACGAGTGGATCATGTCGTATGAACGAGAGGATCATGTCGTATGAACGAGTGGATCATGTCGTATGAACGAGAGGATCATGTCGTATGAACGAGAGGATCATGTCGTATGAACGAGAGGATCATGTCGTATGAACGAGTGGATCATGTCGTATGAACGAGTGGATCATGTCGTATGAACGAGTGGATCATGTCGTATGAACGAGAGGATCATGTCGTATGAACGAGTGGATCATGTCGTATGAACGAGTGGATCATGTCGTATGAACGAGTGGATCATGTCGTATGAACGAGAGGATCATGTCGTATGAACGAGAGGATCATGTCGTATGAACGAGTGGATCATGTCGTATGAACGAGAGGATCATGTCGTATGAACGAGAGGATCATGTCGTATGAACGAGAGGATCATGTCGTATGAACGAGTGGATCATGTTGTATGAACGAGAGGATCATGTCGTATGAACGAGTGGATCATGTCGTATGAACGAGTGGATCATGTCGTATGAACGAGAGGATCATGTCGTATGAACGAGAGGATCATGTCGTATGAACGAGTGGATCATGTCGTATGAACGAGAGGATCATGTCGTATGAACGAGTGGATCATGTCGTATGAACGAGAGGATCATGTCGTATGAACGAGAGGATCATGTCGTATGAACGAGAGGATCATGTCGTATGAACGAGTGGATCATGTCGTATGAACGAGTGGATCATGTCGTATGAACGAGTGGATCATGTTGTATGAATGAGTGGATCATGTCGTATGAACGAGTGGATCATGTTGTATGAACGAGTGGATCATGTCGTATGAACGAGTGGATCATGTCGTATGAACGAGTGGATCATGTTGTATGAACGAGAGGATCATGTCGTATGAACGAGTGGATCATGTCGTATGAACGAGTGGATCATGTCGTATGAACGAGTGGATCATGTCGTATGAACGAGTGGATCATGTCGTATGAACGAGTGGATCATGTTGTATGAACGAGAGGATCATGTCGTATGAACGAGTGGATCATGTCGTGTATCAACCGAGTCATGTCATGACGGCGGACACGAGGCTCAGGTGGCGTTTTGACTCGTGGCAGCAGCAGGTGCGTTTTGACACTTTCAGACGAGCCATCAACGCCTGGTTTCGTCCTCCATGTTAAATATCATTCTTCATTTGTACAGGATTGTATCATCGTTTTATATATGTCGTTTATATCAATCATCATATCAATCATATCATATATATCGTATCATATATATCGTATCATATATAGCGTATCATATATATCGTATCATATATGTTATTTATATAAATCATGTCATATATATCGTATCATATATGTCGTTTATATAAATCGTATCATATATATCGTATCATATATATCGTATCATATATATCGTATCATATATATCGTATCATATATGTTATTTATATAAATCATGTCATATATATCGTATCATATATATAGTATCATATATATCGTATCATATATATCGTATCATATATGTTATTTATATAAATCATGTCATATATATCGTATCATATATATCGTATCATATATATCGTATCATATATGTCGTTTATATCAATCATATCATATGTATCGTATCATATATATAATTTATATCAATCATGTCATATCTATCTTATTGTATGGCATTGTATCGTCTATACTGTATATATCACATATGTCAATCTAATTATATCTATAATATATATATATATATAGTATATATCAATCATCATATAGATTGTATTGCACCGTTACGCAACACTTCATCATTTCGTCCATATCTGGTCTGAGAAGAAACTCTTTAAAGATTCTCTCGTCGTTTCTCCTGCAACATCATAGTTTATTTCCTCCTGACTCACTATCTGTGTCTCTGGTTCAACATACGTGTGAATTCATCTCCTCCTGAGTCACTATCTGTGTCTTTGGTTCAACATACGTGTGAATTCATCTCCTCCTGACTCACTATCTGTGTCTTTGGTTCAACATACGTGTGAATTCATCTCCTCCTGACTCACTATCTGTGTCTTTGGTTCAACATACGTGTGAATTCATCTCCTCCTGACTCACTATCTGTGTCTTTGGTTCAACATACGTGTGAATTCATCTCCTCCTGACTCACTATCTGTGTCTTTGGTTCAACATACGTGTGAATTCATCTCCTCCTGAGTCACTATCTGTGTCTTTGGTTCAACATACGTGTGAATTCATCTCCTCCTGAGTCACTATCTGTGTCTTTGGTTCAACATACGTGTGAATTCATCTCCTCCTGACTCACTATCTGTGTCTTTGGTTCAACATACGTGTGAATTCATCTCCTCCTGAGTCACTATCTGTGTCTTTGGTTCAACATACGTGTGAATTCATCTCCTCCTGACTCACTATCTGTGTCTTTGGTTCAACATACGTGTGAGTTCATCTCCTCCTGACTCACTATCTGTGTCTTTGGTTCAACATACGTGTGAGTTCATCTCCTCCTGACTCACTATCTGTGTCTTTGGTTCAACATACGTGTGAATTCATCTCCTCCTGACTCACTATCTGTGTCTTTGGTTCAACATACGTGTGAATTCATCTCCTCCTGACTCACTATCTGTGTCTTTGGTTCAACATACGTGTGAATTCATCTCCTCCTGACTCACTATCTGTGTCTTTGGTTCAACATACGTGTGAGTTCATCTCCTCCTGACTCACTATCTGTGTCTTTGGTTCAACATACGTGTGAATTCATCTCCTCCTGACTCACTATCTGTGTCTTTGGTTCAACATACGTGTGAGTTCATCTCCTCCTGACTCACTATCTGTGTCTTTGGTTCAACATACGTGTGAATTCATCTCCTCCTGACTCACTATCTGTGTCTTTGGTTCAACATACGTGTGAATTCATCTCCTCCTGACTCACTATCTGTGTCTTTGGTTCAACATACGTGTGAATTCATCTCCTCCTGACTCACTATCTGTGTCTTTGGTTCAACATACGTGTGAGTTCATCTCCTCCTGAGTCACTATCTGTGTCTTTGGTTCAACATACGTGTGAATTCATCTCCTCCTGACTCACTATCTGTGTCTTTGGTTCAACATACGTGTGAGTTCATCTCCTCCTGACTCACTATCTGTGTCTTTGGTTCAACATACGTGTGAATTCATCTCCTCCTGACTCACTATCTGTGTCTTTGGTTCAACATACGTGTGAGTTCATCTCCTCCTGACTCACTATCTGTGTCTTTGGTTCAACATACGTGTGAATTCATCTCCTCCTGACTCACTATCTGTGTCTTTGGTTCAACATACGTGTGAGTTCATCTCCTCATGACTCACTATCTGTGTCTTTGGTTCAACATACGTGTGAATTCATCTCCTCCTGACTCACTATCTGTGTCTTTGGTTCAACATACGTGTGAGTTCATCTCCTCCTGACTCACTATCTGTGTCTTTGGTTCAACATACGTGTGAGTTCATCTCCTCCTGAGTCACTATCTGTGTCTTTGGTTCAACATACGTGTGAATTCATCTCCTCCTGACTCACTATCTGTGTCTTTGGTTCAACATACGTGTGAGTTCATCTCCTCCTGACTCACTATCTGTGTCTTTGGTTCAACATACGTGTGAGTTCATCTCCTCCTGACTCACTATCTGTGTCTTTGGTTCAACATACGTGTGAATTCATCTCCTCCTGAGTCACTATCTGTGTCTTTGGTTCAACATACGTGTGAATTCATCTCCTCCTGACTCACTATCTGTGTCTTTGGTTCAACATACGTGTGAGTTCATCTCCTCCTGACTCACTATCTGTGTCTTTGGTTCAACATACGTGTGAATTCATCTCCTCCTGACTCACTATCTGTGTCTTTGGTTCAACATACGTGTGAGTTCATCTCCTCCTGACTCACTATCTGTGTCTTTGGTTCAACATACGTGTGAATTCATCTCCTCCTGAGTCACTATCTGTGTCTTTGGTTCAACATACGTGTGAGTTCATCTCCTCCTGAGTCACTATCTGTGTCTTTGGTTCAACATACGTGTGAGTTCATCTCCTCCTGAGTCACTATCTGTGTCTTTGGTTCAACATACGTGTGAGTTCATCTCCTCCTGAGTCACTATCTGTGTCTTTGGTTCAACATACGTGTGAGTTCATCTCCTCCTGAATCACTATCTGTGTCTTTGGTTCAACATACGTGTGAATTCATCTCCTCCTGACTCACTATCTGTGTCTTTGGTTCAACATACGTGTGAATTCATCTCCTCCTGACTCACTATCTGTGTCTTTGGTTCAACATACGTGTGAATTCATCTCCTCCTGACTCACTATCTGTGTCTTTGGTTCAACATACGTGTGAATTCATCTCCTCCTGACTCACTATCTGTGTCTTTGGTTCAACATACGTGTGAATTCATCTCCTCCTGACTCACTATCTGTGTCTTTGGTTCAACATACGTGTGAATTCATCTCCTCCTGACTCACTATCTGTGTCTTTGGTTCAACATACGTGTGAATTCATCTCCTCCTGACTCACTATCTGTGTCTTTGGTTCAACATACGTGTGAATTCATCTCCTCCTGACTCACTATCTGTGTCTTTGGTTCAACATACGTGTGAATTCATCTCCTCCTGACTCACTATCTGTGTCTTTGGTTCAACATACGTGTGAGTTCATCTCCTCCTGACTCACTATCTGTGTCTTTGGTTCAACATACGTGTGAATTCATCTCCTCCTGACTCACTATCTGTGTCTTTGGTTCAACATACGTGTGAGTTCATCTCCTCCTGACTCACTATCTGTGTCTTTGGTTCAACATACGTGTGAATTCATCTCCTCCTGAGTCACTATCTGTGTCTTTGGTTCAACATACGTGTGAGTTCATCTCCTCCTGAGTCACTATCTGTGTCTTTGGTTCAACATACGTGTGAGTTCATCTCCTCCTGAGTCACTATCTGTGTCTTTGGTTCAACATACGTGTGAGTTCATCTCCTCCTGAGTCACTATCTGTGTCTTTGGTTCAACATACGTGTGAGTTCATCTCCTCCTGAGTCACTATCTGTGTCTTTGGTTCAACATACGTGTGAGTTCATCTCCTCCTGAGTCACTATCTGTGTCTTTGGTTCAACATACGTGTGAGTTCATCTCCTCCTGAGTCACTATCTGTGTCTTTGGTTCAACATACGTGTGAGTTCATCTCCTCCTGAATCACTATCTGTGTCTTTGGTTCAACATACGTGTGAATTCATCTCCTCCTGACTCACTATCTGTGTCTTTGGTTCAACATACGTGTGAATTCATCTCCTCCTGACTCACTATCTGTGTCTTTGGTTCAACATACGTGTGAGTTCATCTCCTCCTGACTCACTATCTGTGTCTTTGGTTCAACATACGTGTGAATTCATCTCCTCCTGAGTCACTATCTGTGTCTTTGGTTCAACATACGTGTGAGTTCATCTCCTCCTGAGTCACTATCTGTGTCTTTGGTTCAACATACGTGTGAGTTCATCTCCTCCTGAGTCACTATCTGTGTCTTTGGTTCAACATACGTGTGAGTTCATCTCCTCCTGAGTCACTATCTGTGTCTTTGGTTCAACATACGTGTGAGTTCATCTCCTCCTGAATCACTATCTGTGTCTTTGGTTCAACATACGTGTGAATTCATCTCCTCCTGACTCACTATCTGTGTCTTTGGTTCAACATACGTGTGAATTCATCTCCTCCTGACTCACTATCTGTGTCTTTGGTTCAACATACGTGTGAATTCATCTCCTCCTGACTCACTATCTGTGTCTTTGGTTCAACATACGTGTGAGTTCATCTCCTCCTGACTCACTATCTGTGTCTTTGGTTCAACATACGTGTGAATTCATCTCCTCCTGACTCACTATCTGTGTCTTTGGTTCAACATACGTGTGAATTCATCTCCTCCTGACTCACTATCTGTGTCTTTGGTTCAACATACGTGTGAATTCATCTCCTCCTGAGTCACTATCTGTGTCTTTGGTTCAACATACGTGTGAATTCATCTCCTCCTGACTCACTATCTGTGTCTTTGGTTCAACATACGTGTGAATTCATCTCCTCCTGAGTCACTATCTGTGTCTTTGGTTCAACATACGTGTGAATTCATCTCCTCCTGACTCACTATCTGTGTCTTTGGTTCAACATACGTGTGAATTCATCTCCTCCTGACTCACTATCTGTGTCTTTGGTTCAACATACGTGTGAATTCATCTCCTCCTGACTCACTATCTGTGTCTTTGGTTCAACATACGTGTGAATTCATCTCCTCCTGACTCACTATCTGTGTCTTTGGTTCAACATACGTGTGAATTCATCTCCTCCTGACTCACTATCTGTGTCTTTGGTTCAACATACGTGTGAATTCATCTCCTCCTGAGTCACTATCTGTGTCTTTGGTTCAACATACGTGTGAATTCATCTCCTCCTGACTCACTATCTGTGTCTTTGGTTCAACATACGTGTGAGTTCATCTCCTCCTGAGTCACTATCTGTGTCTTTGGTTCAACATACGTGTGAATTCATCTCCTCCTGACTCACTATCTGTGTCTTTGGTTCAACATACGTGTGAATTCATCTCCTCCTGACTCACTATCTGTGTCTTTGGTTCAACATACGTGTGAGTTCATCTCCTCCTGAGTCACTATCTGTGTCTTTGGTTCAACATACGTGTGAATTCATCTCCTCCTGACTCACTATCTGTGTCTTTGGTTCAACATACGTGTGAATTCATCTCCTCCTGAGTCACTATCTGTGTCTTTGGTTCAACATACGTGTGAATTCATCTCCTCCTGACTCACGGTCTCACAACAACTACTAACTACTCACACGACCCTGAACCTCCTCCACTGTCAACTCTTTTGTTTCCTCTTCCGTCACAAGAATCAAAGCACGAACAGGAGATTAAAACAAAACAATCGTGAGAAAATGTGATTAAATCACAAGAGATAAACTTTCCTGCTTCAGATCCACGAGATAAGATGAGGTTTAGAAATATATTCAAAAGATGTTCCAGAGAAACCTGTGTGTGTGTGTGTGTGTGTGTGTGTGTGTGTGTGTGTGTGTGTGTGTGTGTGTGTGTGTGTGTGTGTGTGTGTGTGTCTCTGTTTGTGCCTGTGTGTGTGCATGACTTTATATTTGTGTTTAGGAGATTTTTGTGTGCGTGTGTTTGTGTATGTTTGTTTATTGAATGTCTCTGTGTGTGTTAGTGCAAGTGGGTGCGTTTGTGTGTGTGTGTGTGTCTATGTGTACTGAGTATGTGTGTCTGTGTGTGCGTGTGTCTTAGTTTTGTATGTGTGTCATGCGTGTGCATGTGTCTCTGAGTGTTTGTGTCCTTTTTGTTTGCCACTCATCGTGTGTGTTCGTATCTAACCTAGTGTGTTTGTGTGTCCTTCTGTCCGTCCACTTGTGTGCATGTGTGTGTTTGTATCTAATGTAGTGTGTCTTTGTGTGTCCGTCTGTCCGTCCACTTGTGTGCATGTGTGTGTTTGTATCTAATGTAGTGTGTCTTTGTGTGTCCTTCTGTCCGTCAACTTGTGTGCATGTGTGTGTTTCTATCTAATGTAGTGTGTCTTTGTGTGTCCGTCTGTCAGTCCACTTGTGTGCATGTGTGTGTTTCTATCTAATGTAGTGTGTCTTTGTGTGTCCATCTGTCCGTCCACTTGTGTGAGTGTGTGTGTTTGTATCTAATGTAGTGTGTCTTTGTGTGTCCGTCTGTCCGTCCACTTGTGTGCGTGTGTGTGTTTGTATCTAATGTAGTGTGTCTTTGTGTGTCCGTCTGTCCGTCCACTTGTGTGCGTGTGTGTGTTTGTATCTAATGTAGTGTGTCTTTGTGTGTCCTTCTGTCCGTCCACTTGTGTGCGTGTGTGTGTTTGTATCTAATGTAGTGTTTCTTTGTGTGTCCGTCTGTCCGTCCACTTGTGTGCGTGTGTGTGTTTGTATCTAAGGTAGTGTGTCTTTGTGTGTCCTTCTGTCCGTCCACTTGTGTGCGTGTGTGTGTTTGTATCTAATGTAGTGTTTCTTTGTGTGTCCGTCTGTCCGTCCACTTGTGTGCGTGTGTGTGTTTGTATCTAAGGTAGTGTGTCTTTGTGTGTCCTTCTGTCCGTCCACTTGTGTGCGTGTGTGTGTTTGTATCTAATGTAGTGTGTCTTTGTGTGTCCTTCTGTCCGTCCACTTGTGTGCGTGTGTGTGTTTGTATCTAATGTAGTGTTTCTTTGTGTGTCCGTCTGTCCGTCCACTTGTGTGCGTGTGTGTGTTTGTATCTAATGTAGTGTGTCTTTGTGTGTCCGTCTGTCCGTCCACTTGTGTGCGTGTGTGTGTTTGTATATAATGTAGTGTGTCTTTGTGTGTCCGTCTGTCCGTCCACTTGTGTGCGTGTGTGTTTGTATCTAATGTAGTGTGTCTTTGTGTGTCCGTCTGTCCGTCCACTTGTGTGCGTGTGTGTGTTTGTATCTAATGTAGTGTGTCTTTGTGTGTCCGTCTGTCCGTCCACTTGTGTGCGTGTGTGTGTTTGTATCTAATGTAGTGTGTCTTTGTGTGTCCGTCTGTCCGTCCACTTGTGTGCGTGTGTGTGTTTGTATCTAATGTAGTGTGTCTTTGTGTGTCCTTCTGTCCGTCCACTTGTGAGCGTGTGTGTGTTTGTATCTAATGTAGTGTGTCTTTGTGTGTCCGTCTGTCCGTCCACTTGTGTGCGTGTGTGTGTTTGTATCTAATGTAGTGTGTCTTTGTGTGTCCTTCTGTCCGTCAACTTGTGTGCATGTGTGTGTTTCTATCTAATGTAGTGTGTCTTTGTGTGTCCGTCTGTCAGTCCACTTGTGTGCGTGTGTGTGTTTGTATCTAATGTAGTGTGTCTTTGTGTGTCCGTCTGTCCGTCCACTTGTGTGCGTGTGTGTGTTTGTATCTAACCTAGTGTGTCTTTGTGTGTCCTTCTGTCCGTCCACTTGTGTGCGTGTGTGTGTTTGTATCTAATGTAGTGTTTCTTTGTGTGTCCGTCTGTCCGTCCACTTGTGTGCGTGTGTGTGTTTGTATCTAATGTAGTGTGTCTTTGTGTGTCCGTCTGTCCGTCCACTTGTGTGCGTGTGTGTTTGTATCTAATGTAGTGTGTCTTTGTGTGTCCGTCTGTCCGTCCACTTGTGTGCGTGTTTGTATCTAATGTAGTGTGTCTTTGTGTGTCCGTCTGTCCGTCCACTTGTGTGCGTGTGTGTGTTTGTATCTAATGTAGTGTGTCTTTGTGTGTCCGTCTGTCCGTCCACTTGTGTGCGTGTGTGTGTTTGTATCTAATGTAGTGTGTCTTTGTGTGTCCGTCTGTCCGTCCACTTGTGTGCGTGTGTGTGTTCGTATCTAACCTAGTGTGTCTTTGTGTGTCCGTCTGTCCGTCCACTTGTGTGCGTGTGTGTGTTTGTATCTAATGTAGTGTGTCTTTGTGTGTCCGTCTGTCCGTCCACTTGTGTGCGTGAGTGTGTTTGTATCTAATGTAGTGTGTCTTTGTGTGTCCGTCTGTCCGTCCACTTGTGTGCGTGTGTGTGTTTGTATCTAATGTAGTGTGTCTTTGTGTGTCCGTCTGTCCGTCCACTTGTGTGCGTGTGTGTGTTTGTATCTAATGTAGTGTGTCTTTGTGTGTCCTTCTGTCCGTCCACTTGTGTGCGTGTGTGTGTTTGTATCTAATGTAGTGTGTCTTTGTGTGTCCGTCTGTCCGTCCACTTGTGTGTGTGTGTGTGTTTGTATCTAATGTAGTGTGTCTTTGTGTGTCCGTCTGTCCGTCCACTTGTGTGTGTGTGTGTTTGTATCTAATGCAGTGTGTCTTTGTGTGTCCTTCTGTCCGTCCACTTGTGTGCGTGTGTGTGTTCGTATCTAACCTAGTGTGTCTTTGTGTGTCCGTTTGTCCGTCCACTTGTGTGCGTGTGTTTATTCGTATCTAACCTAGTGTGTCTTTGTGTGTCCGTTTGTCCGTCCACTTGTGTGCGTGTGTTTGTTCGTATCTAACCTAGTGTGTCTTTGTGTGTCCGTTTGTCCGTCCACTTGTGTGCGTGTGTTTGTTCGTATCTAATGTAGTGTGTCTTTGTGTGTCCGTCTGTCCGTCCACTTGTGTGCGTGTGTTTGTTCGTATCTAACCTAGTGTGTCTTTGTGTGTCCGTCTGTCCGTCCACTTGTGTGCGTGTGTTTGTTCGTATCTAACCTAGTGTGTCTTTGTGTGTCCGTTTGTCCGTCCACTTGTGTGAGTGTGTGTGTTTGTATCTAATGTTGTGTGTCTTTGTGTGTCCGTCCACTTGTGTACGTGTGTTTGTTTGTATCTAACGTAGTGTGTCTTTGTGTGTCCTTCTGTCCGTCCACTTGTGTGCGTGTGTGTGTTCGTATCTAACCTAGTGTGTCTTTGTGTGTCCGTCTGTCCGTCCACTTGTGTGCGTGTGTGTGTTTGTATCTAACGTTGTGTGTCTTTGTGTGTCCGTCCACTTGTGTGAGTGTGTGTTTGTATCTAATGTTGTGTGTCTTTGTGTGTCCGTCCACTTGTGTACGTGTGTGTGTTTGTATCTAACGTAGTGTGTCTTTGTGTGTCCGTCTGTCTGTCCACTTGTGTGCGTGTGTGTGTTTGTATCTAACGTAGTGTGTCTTTGTGTGTCCGTCTGTCCGTCCACTTGTGTGCGTGTGTGTGTTTGTATCTAACGTAGTGTGTCTTTGTGTGTCCGTCTGTCTGTCCACTTGTGTACGTGTGTGTGTTTGTATCTAATGTAGTGTGTCTTTGTGTGTCCGTCTGTCCGTCCACTTGTGTGCGTGTGTGCGTCCGATCTTCGACTCTCGACAATGTCCTGAAGATGATCTCGTTCGTTACTGACCTCTCTGTGAAGGTTGGGGGGTCAAAGGTCAGCAGGTCAACAGAGACACCTTTAACCTTTAAAGACATTTAACCAGCGAGTAATGAAGTAACTACAGTGTTAAGTGTGTGTTCTTGTGTCACACGCAGTGTTTGAAGGGACTAAGACATATGGAGCGTAACCATGGCAACCTGCTGGATTTAGGTTCGTCGTCGGCGGCGACGACTTACGTTTCCATGTTTCCTCGAACCTTTGAAAATACTTTTCGACGTGTTCTTGAAGGTCTCGGCATGACGGCGCCCACATCTGTCAATCATCCTGTCGCCACAGGTCAATCAAACCAGCGTGGTGTGTGTGTGTGTGTGTGTGTGTGTGTGTGTGTGTGTGTGTGTGTGTGTGTGTGTGTGTGTGTGAGAGAGCTCCACGACCACATGTTGCTGTGTTTAATCTGGTGTCGCTGTGAACCAGGCGCTCCATCAATCCCGGGAGGATCTTTTTTTTTTTGTCCGCAGCCATTAGCTCCGCGGTTGTCGTGTTTGCTGCCGCAGACGCACAATGTTTAACCGGCGCCGGTTTGAGACGTGAACGAAGATGAAATGTTGACATTTAACTGCTGCGGATCTGAAGGTCAGAGGTGAAGGTCGTTTATAATGTCGTGTGTAATGTCGTGGTCTGTAGAAGACACAACAAGACTGTGGTGTTGTGTTAGTGTTGTGTTGTGTTGTGTTGTGTTGTGTTGTGTTGTGTTGTGTTGTGTTGTGTTGTGTTGTGTTGTGTTGTGTTGTGTTGTGTTGTGTTGTGTTCGTGTTAATATATAGAAGAGAGAACAAGACTCTGGTGTTGTGTTGGTGTTGTGTTGTGTTGTGTTGTGTTGTGTTGTGTTGTGTTAATATATAGAAGAGAGAACAAGACTCTGGTGTTGTGTTGGTGTTGTGTTAATATAATATTGTGTCGTGGTCTATAGAAGACAGAACAAGACTGTGGTGTTGTGTTAGTGTTGTGTTGTGTTGTGTTCGTGTTAATATATAGAAGACAGAACAAGACTGTGGTGTTGTGTTAGTGTTGTGTTGTGTTAGTATTGTGTTGTGTTGTGTTGTGTTAATATAATATTGTGTCGTGGTCTATAGAAGACAGAACAAGACTGTGGTGTTGTGTTAGTGTTGTGTTGTGTTAGTATTGTGTTGTGTTGTGTTAATATAATATTGTGTTGTGATTTATAGAAGACACAACACGACTGAGGAATCTGATGTTGTGTTGTGTTGTGTTGTTGTTGTGTTAATATAAAGAAGAGAGAACAAGACTCTGGTTTTGCGTTGTGTTGTTGTTGTGTTAATATAAAGAAGAGAGAACAAGACTCTGGTTTTGCGTTGTGTTGTTGTTGTGTTAGTTTTAGTACATTTTATTTCATATGTAGACTCATCAATTCAGTGTAAACATTTTGGTAAAAGGATTTATTTATTTAATTATTAAGGAAAACGTATAATTTTACATTTCAATATAGAAATAATCATTGTTTATTTCAATAAAAACTTTCAATATATCAAACTATTGAATTCAATTGTTAAGAAAATGATTAAATGCTTAAAAAAACGTTTGAAACGTTGTATTTAACTTAAGTCAATATCCTGATGAACTGATTTACTGATCAAATGTTTGTATTTTAATATCTATATACAAATATTTTGTTGTTTTTTTTAACTGAAAACTAAACTTAAAAAACGTGCTCATGTTTCTTTGGCGCTGAACACAGTTGTGTGCTCGGGGTGTTCCTCAGGGCACCTGTGTTGCTCATCTGACCTTCATAACATCAGCAGAGAAGAATAAGAAACAAACTCTTTTCAGCACTTTTCACTTCATCCTGGCAAACATGTGACTCACCAGAAGGTCACATGGTTCATGGTTCATCTGTCTTGAGTCGCCGGTGATTTTAATTACCCAGAATCCTCGGGTCATGAGGCATAAGTGAGAGTGACCTGGAAAAGCTTAGAACGTTTCATGACGACCACGGAGGTTGTGTGAAGTTATTTCAGAGATGACAGGAAGTTAAATATTTAATCTCCTGACAGAACAGATTCACTAACTCAGGGTCAAGGTCGTGTTTCTATCTCCTGCTGAGGATGAGAGGTGACGTTACATGTTCCCGATCACACATAGACCAGATTCACCTGCAGCAGTAGTTACACAAACTTCACAAGCAGATACACTTCAAAACAACCAGCACACTAATGACCACACCCCCCTTAAAGTGTAATAAAGGTGTAATAATGATTCTTCTGACAGTGATAAAGTGTAATAAAGGCGTAATAATGATTGTTCTGACAGTGATAAAGTGTAATAAAGGCGTAATAATGATTGTTCTGACAGTAATAAAGTGTATTAAAGGTGTAATAATGATTCTCCTGACAGTGATAAAGTGTAATAAAGTAAGTAAGTAAGTAATATTTATTTATATAGCGCTTTTCGAGACCAGGGTCACAAAGCGCTTAAACAATCAAAACAATACTCAAAAAAGTACATACTTTAAAGATCAAGATAATACTGAGAACAACACAGGAGTTTGAGAAATTCAAGGAAAAGCCTGAACAAATAGAAACGTCTTAAGGTGTTTCTTAAAGAAGTCAGTAGATCATCAAGAGCAAAGAGAGAGAAGATTGTTCCAAAGCTTAGGAGCAACAGCCTGAAAAGATTTCTCTCCTCTGGTCCTGAGTCGTGTGCGTGGAACCATAAGTAGATTCTGATCCACAGACCTCAGAGCCCGAGCTGGGGTGTAAGTCTGGATCAGATCAGTGATGGAAGGTCTGACCATGAATAGATCTGAAAGTAAGAACCAGAATTTTAAAGTTGATCCTGAAAGAAACTGGAAGCCAGTGAAGAGTTTTAAGGATCGGAGAAATGTGAGTTCTTCTACTTGAGCGGGTCAGAATTCTGGCTGCAGAGTTCTGAATCAACTGCAGGCGAGACAAGATCCTTCTTGTTAAGACATGAAAACAAACTGTTACAATAGTCCAGACGAGAAGAAACAAACGCATGGATTATAAGATCCAGATCATGTTCCGACAACATTTTCCTAAGTTTAGAGATTTTTCTCACTTGAAGGAAACAGTTTCTGGTCAGTTTTCTTCAGTGTTGAACAAGAGACATGTCTTTATCAAATACAACACCCAGGTTTCTCAGGCTCAGTTTGACAGACCGACCTAAGTCACCCAAGTACTGACTCAACCCTGGAATCTTATCATCAGGAGCAATCACCAGAGTTTCAGTTTTGTCCACATTTAGCTGTAAAGTGTTTTCACTCATTGTTTGATTTCTAGCAACAATTGACTAAGTTCAGCCTCTGGGGCTCAGTTGGATCAACAGAGCAGTAGAGCTGGATGTCATCAGCAAACATGTGATAAGAAACATCTGGAAATCTCTGAATGATTTTACCAAGGGGAATCAAGTACAGCAAAAACAATAAAGGACCCAGAACAGAACCTTGAGGGACTCCACACAACAGATCTGCCGATTCAGACCTCATTTGATTGGCAGATACACTAAAACTGCGCCCAGAAAGGTAAGATGAGAACCATTCTAACACAGACCCAGACAGTCTTCATCCCTCAGTCTTCTCAGCAGGATCTGGTGATCAACTGTGTCAAAGGCTGAGGACAGATCCAAGAGAACCAGAACATCATGATGTCACTGGACACTTTCAGTAAAGCTGTCTCCGTAGAGTGATATTTACGGAAGCCAGACTGAAACTTCTCATGGATGTCGCTCTGATCCAGGAACAAAGACAGCTGCTCAGACACCACCTTCTTGAGGTCAGTTGGGTCTAAGCCTGGTTTTTTGAGCAGAGGCTCCACAATGGCATGTTTAAATGCATTGGGAAAAACCCCTGTGGAAAGGGAGAGGTTCACCATATTGGTAACCCAGGGGCCAATTACATCAAATACTTTGATAAAAAGCCTACAAGGAAGGACGTCATCTGAGCAAGAGGAGGGTTTCATCTTGTTCACTAGTGCCGAAATATAGGCGTAATAATGATTCTCCTGACAGTGATAAAGTATAATAAAGGTGTAATAATGATTCCTCAGGATCTCAACACCTCGTGGATGTTCAGCTCTGCAGGTATTAAAGATGTGAAGCTCATCTCTGCCCCATGAGTGAGATAAAGAATCCAATGATGAAGATAATGATTCATAACCGCAGAGTTTCCACCAGAACATGTTTCTCACTCTCTTGCTGTGAACGTATGTGATCGGAAGAGAAGGTCGGTCGCGTGAAAGTTAATTCGAAACTGTCAAAACCATCCGTGTCATGTGTGCGAGCAAACCTCACGCTGGGAGGGATTTTGTTCCTGCGACGGCTACACACCTGCACACAGACGGACCCACAACGTGTAGGTTGTGTATAATTGATGAGCGCAGCAGTGGAAGGAATCATGAGAGGAGCGTCACACTGGATCTGGCATTCGCCCGACCTTTGCCGACACACTGGCATGTGTGTGTAGGTGTGTGTGGGTGTGTGTGTGTGTGTGCGTGTGTGTGTCTGTGTGAGCACCTGGTGATTTATGGGGATGGGTTGTCATGGTGACGCGAGGGAATCCTCGTGAGTGACACACGGTTCCACGATCTTTAATATAACGTATGAAGCTGCAGTTATGAACAAAGAAGCTTCTTGCCTTAGTTTCGTTACAACACGTCGTTCATTTGAACGATAGAAACACTCGAACACAACAACACAAGTGTGAGTCACTGACGCTCACACCTGCCTTACTTACGGTGCCAACAAAACAGTAGTAGATCATGGAATTGTTTGTATTAAAATGTTGATTTTTAAAGCTTTTAACTATTTATTTTGTAACATTAAATTTATTCTTTGTGTATTGAATTTTTATTGAGAAATTTATGAAATTTCTTATCGTATCGTATTGTAGCGTATCGTAGCGTATCGCATCGTATCGTATCGTATCAGATCTGAGCATATTTCAGTGTATTGTAGCATATTGTAGCGTATTATAGCTTATCGTATTGTATTGTATCATATCGTATCATATCGTATTGTATTGTATCATATCGTATCGTATCGTATTGTATTGTATCATATCGTATCGTATCGTATCGTATCGTATCGTATCGTTGCGTATTGTAGCTTATCGTATCATATTGTATCGTATCAGATCTAAGCATATTTCAGTGTATCGTAGCGCATTGTAGCGTAGTGTATCGTATCGTATCGTATCGTATCGTATCGTATCGTATCGTATCGTATCAGATCTGAGCATATTTCAGTGTATTGTAGCATATTGTAGCGTATTATAGCTTATCGTATTGTATTGTATCATATCGTATCGTATCGTATCGTTGCGTATTGTAGCTTATCGTATCATATTGTATCGTATCAGATCTAAGCATATTTCAGTGTATCGTAGCGCATTGTAGCGTAGTGTATCGTATCGTATCGTATCGTATCGTATCAGATCTAAGCATATTTGAGTGTATCGTAGCGCATTGTAGCGTAGTGTATCGTATCGTATCGTATCAGATCTAAGCATATTTCAGTGTATCGTAGCGCATTGTAGCGTATCGTATCGTATCGTATCGTATCGTATCAGATCTGAGCATATTTCAGTGTATTGTAGCATATTGTAGCGTATTATAGCTTATCGTATTGTATTGTATCATATCGTATCGTATCGTATCGTTGCGTATTGTAGCTTATCGTATCATATTGTATCGTATCAGATCTAAGCATATTTCAGTGTATCGTAGCGCATTGTAGCGTAGTGTATCGTATCGTATCGTATCGTATCAGATCTAAGCATATTTGAGTGTATCGTAGCGTATTGTAGCGTAGTGTATCGTATCGTATCGTATCGTATCGTATCAGATCTAAGCATATTTCAGTGTATCGTAGCGCATTGTAGCGTATCGTATCGTATCGTATCGTATCGTATCGTATCAGATCTGAGCATATTTCAGTGTATTGTAGCATATTGTAGCGTATTATAGCTTATCGTATTGTATTGTATCATATCGTATCGTATCGTATCGTTGCGTATTGTAGCTTATCGTATCATATTGTATCGTATCAGATCTAAGCATATTTCAGTGTATCGTAGCGCATTGTAGCGTAGTGTAGCGTATCGTATCGTATCGTATCGTATCGTATCGTATCGTATCAGATCTAAGCATATTTCAGTGTATCGTAGCGTATTGTAGCATAGTGTAGCGTATTGTATCATATCGTATCGTATCGTATCGTATCGTATTGTATCGTATCGTATTGTATCGTATCATATCGTATCGTATCGTATCGTATCGTATCGTATCGTATCGCATCGTATCGTATCGTATCGTATCGTATAGTATCGTATCTGATCTGAGCGTTTTGTAGTGTATCGTAGAATATTGTAGTGTATTGTAGCGTATCGTAGCATAGTGTAGCGTATCTTAGTGTATTGTAGCGTATCTTACTGTATTGTAGCGTATCACAGTGTTGTAGCATATTGTAGCGTATCTTAGTGTATTGTAGCGTTTCCTAGTGTATTGTAGCGTTTCCTAGTGTATTGTAGCGCATCATAATAATAATAATAATAAGTAGACTGCCACACATGGTGCCAGGTCTGCCATCAGGAGCAATCAGGGTAAAGTGTCTTTTCAGGGACATAACGGCACAATCTGGAGCTGGGATTGAACCCACAACCTCTCAGACCGCAAGCTCTACCATCCGAGCTGTAGCGTATCCTAGTGTATTGTAGCATATTGTAGCGTATTTTAGCGTATTTTAGCATATTTTAGCATATTTTAGCATATTTTAGCATAGTATCATATCATATCTATTTATTGTATCATATTGAATTTTTTTAATTTGTTTAATCGAATCAACAAAAGAAAAAAACTAATTCCAACCTTCAATATACATTTTTTTTTCATTTTCAATCCTTGAATCTTGGAAGACGATCAAATATTTATCATGGATTTTAAAGGTAACCATGTTCCTGGTCCAGCCTCCAGCGTGATCCCTGACGGATTAGAGCCACAAAGGTCTTTACGTTGAGCTGCTTCCTGAGGCTTCTCTCCAGCGGCGGCTCAGCAGGAACACAAGCACATGTTTCCAAACATCAGCAGCAGAATGTCTTACGAGCTTCAGGGAGCGACGTATGATCATCTCCGGGTTCATGTGTGAGTGTGTGAGTGTGTGAGTGTGTGAGTGTGTGAGTGTGTGGGTGTGAGTGTGTGAGTGTGAGTGTGTGAGTGTGTGAGTGTGTGAGTGTGAGAGTGTGTGAGTGTGTGAGTGTGTGAGTGTGTGAGTGTGTGAGTGTGAGAGTGTGTGAGTGTGTGAGTGTGTGAGTGTGTGAGTGTGTGAGTGTGTGAGTGTGTGAATGTGTGAGTGCGTGAGTGCGTGAGTGTGTGAGTGTGTGAATGTGTGAGTGTGTGAGTGTGTGAGTGTGTGAGTGTGTGAATGTGTGAGTGTGTGAGTGTGTGAATGTGTGAGTGTGTGAGTGTGTGAGTGTGTGAGTGTGTGAGTGTGCGAGTGTGCGAGTGTGCGAGTGTGCGAGTGTGCGAGTGTGCGAGTGTGTGAGTGTGTGAGTGTGTGAATGTGTGAGTGTGTGAGTGTGTGAGTGTGTGAGTGTGTGAGTGTGAGTGTGTGAGTGTGTGAGTGTGTGAGTGTGTGAGTGTGTGAGTGTGTGAGTGTGTGAGTGTGTGAATGTGTGAGTGTGTGAGTGTGTGAGTGTGTGAGTGTGTGAGTGTGTGAGTGTGTGAGTGTGTGAGTGTGTGAATGTGTGAGTGTGTGAGTGTGTGAGTGTGTGAATGTGTGAGTGTGTGAGTGTGTGAGTGTGTGAGTGTGTGAGTGTGAGTGTGTGAGTGTGTGAGTGTGTGAGTGTGTGAGTGTGTGAGTGTGTGAGTGTGTGAGTGTGCGAGTGTGCGAGTGTGCGAGTGTGCGAGTGTGCGAGTGTGTGAGTGTGTGAGTGTGTGAATGTGTGAGTGTGTGAGTGTGTGAGTGTGCGAGTGTGCGAGTGTGCGAGTGTGCGAGTGTGTGAGTGTGTGAGTGTGTGAATGTGTGAGTGTGTGAGTGTGTGAGTGTGTGAGTGTGTGAGTGTGCGAGTGTGCGAGTGTGCGAGTGTGCGAGTGTGCGAGTGTGCGAGTGTGCGAGTGTGCGAGTGTGCGAATGTGCGAGTGTGCGAGTGTGCGAGTGTGTGAGTGTGTGAGTGTGTGAGTGTGTGAATGTGTGAGTGTGTGAGTGTGTGAGTGTGTGAGTGTGTGAGTGTGTGAGTGTGTGAATGTGTGAGTGTGTGAGTGTGTGAGTGTGTGAGTGTGTGGGTGTGAGTGTGTGAGTGTGAGTGTGTGAGTGTGTGAGTGTGTGAGTGTGAGAGTGTGTGAGTGTGTGAGTGTGTGAGTGTGTGAGTGTGTGAGTGTGAGAGTGTGTGAGTGTGTGAGTGTGTGAGTGTGTGAGTGTGTGAGTGTGTGAGTGTGTGAATGTGTGAGTGCGTGAGTGCGTGAGTGTGTGAGTGTGTGAATGTGTGAGTGTGTGAGTGTGTGAGTGTGTGAGTGTGTGAATGTGTGAGTGTGTGAGTGTGTGAATGTGTGAGTGTGTGAGTGTGTGAGTGTGTGAGTGTGTGAGTGTGCGAGTGTGCGAGTGTGCGAGTGTGCGAGTGTGCGAGTGTGCGAGTGTGCGAGTGTGTGAGTGTGTGAATGTGTGAGTGTGTGAGTGTGTGAGTGTGTGAGTGTGTGAGTGTGAGTGTGTGAGTGTGTGAGTGTGTGAGTGTGTGAGTGTGTGAGTGTGTGAGTGTGTGAGTGTGTGAATGTGTGAGTGTGTGAGTGTGTGAGTGTGTGAGTGTGTGAGTGTGTGAGTGTGTGAGTGTGTGAGTGTGTGAATGTGTGAGTGTGTGAGTGTGTGAGTGTGTGAATGTGTGAGTGTGTGAGTGTGTGAGTGTGTGAGTGTGTGAGTGTGAGTGTGTGAGTGTGTGAGTGTGTGAGTGTGTGAGTGTGTGAGTGTGTGAGTGTGCGAGTGTGCGAGTGTGCGAGTGTGCGAGTGTGCGAGTGTGTGAGTGTGTGAGTGTGTGAATGTGTGAGTGTGTGAGTGTGTGAGTGTGCGAGTGTGCGAGTGTGCGAGTGTGTGAGTGTGTGAGTGTGTGAGTGTGTGAATGTGTGAGTGTGTGAGTGTGTGAGTGTGTGAGTGTGTGAGTGTGCGAGTGTGCGAGTGTGCGAGTGTGCGAGTGTGCGAGTGTGCGAGTGTGCGAGTGTGCGAGTGTGCGAATGTGCGAGTGTGCGAGTGTGTGAGTGTGTGAGTGTGTGAGTGTGTGAGTGTGTGAATGTGTGAGTGTGTGAGTGTGTGAGTGTGTGAGTGTGTGAGTGTGTGAGTGTGTGAATGTGTGAGTGTGTGAGTGTGTGAGTGTGTGAGTGTGTGAGTGTGTGAGTGTGTGAGTGTGTGAGTGTGTGAGTGTGTGAGTCAGTCCCAGGACGCTCACCCGCTGCTTACGTGAGTTGTGCGTTCAATGTGTGGCCCTGACCTTCTGTGTGGAGGATCTGTGGGGGGTCATGAGGCGACCCGCGGGCCACTTGAGGCCCAGAACAATCCCTGAGTGGCCCGACTGGGAAAATAATGCTCAGTGAGTCTAAAGAACAACATGTTTCTTTACCTCAGTTTCGTCTCTTTTGACTTTAAATAAATATTCTTCTGTCAGCTGATGGCGACTTGAACCAAAAATGTACGAATATTCCAAAGGGATCTACAAAGATATGTCGTAGTGCATCGTAGTGTCTTTTTTATATCACATTATGTCTATAATATCGTATCTACAATATAAATCTATGATATTGTATCGATTAGTTTGTATTGTGTTGTATAAATATATCACAGTATGTATCCATCACAAGTATCTATCACTACTATCTATTGTATCGATCACACTGTATTGTGTTGTATAAATATATCACAGTATGTATCCATCACAAGTATCTATCACTCCTATCTATTGTATCGATCACACTGTATTGTGTTGTATAAATATATCACAGTATGTATTCATCACAAGTATCTATCACATCTATCTATTGTATCGATCACATTGTATTGTGTTGTATAAATATATCACAGTATGTATTCATCACAAGTATCTATCACATCTATCTATTGTATCGATCACATTGTATTGTGTTGTATAAATATATCACAGTATGTATTCATCACAAGTATCTATCACATCTATCTATTGTATCGATCACATTGTATTGTGTTGTATAAATATATCACAGTATGTATCCATCACAAGTATCTATCACTTCTATCTATTGTATCGATCACATTGTATTGTGTTGTATAAATATATCACAGTATGTATCTATCACAAGTATCTATCACATCTATCTATTGTATCGATCACATTGTATTGTGTTGTATAAATATATCACAGTATGTATCTATCATAAGTATCTATCACGTCTATCTATTGTATCGATCACATTGTATTGTGTTGTATAAATATATCACAGTATGTATCTATCATAAGTATCTATCAATTCTATCTATTGTATCGATCACATTGTATTGTGTTGTATAAATATATCACAGTATGTATCCATCACAAGTATCTATCACTTCTATCTATTGTATTGATCACATTGTATTGTGTTGTATAAATATATCACAGTATGTATCTATCACAAGTATCTATCACGTCTATCTATTGTATCGATCACATTGTATTGTGTTGTATAAATATATCACAGTATGTATCTATCATAAGTATCTATCACGTCTATCTATTGTATCGATCACATTGTATTGTGTTGTATAAATATATCACATTATGTATCTATCATAAGTATCTATCACTTCTATCTATTGTATCGATCACATTGTATTGTGTTGTATAAATATATCACAGTATGTATCTATCATAAGTATCTATCATGTCTATCTATTTTATCGATCACATTGTATTGTGTTGTATAAATATATCACAGTATGTATCTATCACAAGTATCTATCACTTCTATCTATTGTATCGATCACATTGTATTGTGTTGTATAAATATATCACAGTATGTATCTATCATAAGTATCTATCATGTCTATCTATTGTATCGATCACATTGTATTGTGTTGTATAAATATATCACCGTATGTATCCATCACAAGTATCTATCACGTCTATCTATTGTATCGATCACATTGTATTGTGTTGTATAAATATATCACAGTATGTATCTATCATAAGTATCTATCACGGTATCTATTGTATCGATCACATTGTATTGTGTTGTATAAATATATCACAGTATGTATCCATCACAAGTATCTATCACTACTATCTATTGTATCGATCACATTGTATTGTGTTGTATAAATATATCACCGTATGTATCTATCACAAGTATCTATCACGTCTATCTATTGTATCGATCACATTGTATTGTGTTGTATAAATATATCACAGTATGTATCTATCATAAGTATCTATCACTACTATCTATTGTATCGATCACATTGTATTGTGTTGTATAAATATATCACCGTATGTATCCATCACAAGTATCTATCACGTCTATCTATTGTATCGATCACATTGTATTGTGTTGTATAAATATATCACAGTATGTATCTATCATAAGTTTCTATAACGCTCATATCATATCTATTGTATCACATCTATGGTATCTATTGTATGGTATGTTATCGTAACTATCGAAAAGACCACTTTTTTCTAGTTACGATAAGATACCATACAATAGATACCATAGATGTGATACAATAGATATGATACGATTCATGCAGTTGATTCTACGATGTGATTTATATGATCGTTACAATGGATATATAGTATCTATCGTATCGTGTCTATCGTATTTCATTGTAGCGTATCATAGCATATCGTAGGGTATTATAGCATATTGTATCATATCCATCGTATCGTATCATACCGTATTGTATTGTATCGTATTGTATCATATCCATTGTATCTATTGTATCTATCGTGTTGTATGATATCTATTGTATGGAATCGTATCGTATCGTGCTGTATTGTATCGTATTGTATTGTATCATACCATGTTGTATCGTATTTTATCATTTTGTGTTGTATCGTTTTTCGTTGTATCGCATCTATCATATCGTATCACATTGTATCTATTGTATCTAATGTGTTGTATTACATCAATGTGTGCCGAGATATACCAACTTTTTCAAGAGAAGTTAAATACCTACGAACAAACTACTTGTAAAAATAGAATCTGCGTAAGTTTAAGGAAACAGAAGAGAAAATAAGTTCTTGAAGGTTCGTGTCAAACTTTACATTCTTCAGGTCAAGGAAACGTCTTCTAACTTCACAAGACAAACACGCAAGAAAATAAAGTTCAATTACTTTTTAAATTGATGATTTTTCACAAAACAAACATATGTATTTTCTAAAAGTTCCCAAATATGGCTCATCAAACATTCCATGATCAGTATTGCAAGGGAAGGGGCTCGAGTCTATCCCAGCTACTTCGGGTGAGAGGCGGGGACACCCTGGACAGGAACCTGTCGCAGGACACACAGAGACACACAACTATGTATACACACAAACACAACTACACACAGAGTTCTCATTATAAACTCCTCACGGAAAATAACCAGTAAAATAAACAAATCAATACATAAACAAACATCAAAACTATGAAAGTAATCGTGACCCAAAGATATATTCAGGGAAGTATTCGCTAGTGTCCTAGTATTCGCTAAGTATTCTGTGAACTTTTGAGTAATTCCACTTCAAATAAACTCACAATTTGCTGGTTTTAAAGAGCAAAGTCAAGTGAACGTTGTTTAGCTTCGACTCTAACGACTGTTCAAAGACATTTTTCTGCTCTTTTCGTTTGAAACGACTTGAAAACAATTATCCTTGAGTCGCTTATCAGAGATTTTCAAGGTCGTTCTCAGGAAAGAAAACATTCTCATCTCAAGTGACTCAAGATCCTGCACGAGGAAATCAAAAAAGCTCCAAATTCAATTTCCTCGATCTTTGTCTAAACTTATTAAATCTCCTCGAGGCTGAATATTCTTAGAAATGGAGACAATATTCCCGAAGAAAGACGTATTAGTCGTAGTACAAGTATTCATTCAAAACTCTATGATATGGTTCATTGTGATTCAAATGTTCCAGTTATTGGTTCAAATATTCCAGGACCTGCGATTCCCTCGAGTCGACTTCAGAGAAACTGGTCGAGGCACTGATTACGTTTTCAAATGTATTTTTCTCTGGAGTCAGTGATGAGTCTTTAGTTTCTGGACCACAGGAGCTCATGGCTGCGGACGAAGATACGATCGGATAAAACTGCTGGATTATGACACGTGTTACAATAGACGTATGGATCAATATATACGATGTACTGTATACGATAAGTTTGATTTTATTTACTATTACAAAATCTACAACACAACAACTACGAAACCAAGTATTTTCAAATCAGAAATAGAAAACTTGCAGCAAAATTAGGGAGAACACAAACAATAGATCAAGTATGATATGATGAGATTCGATACAGTCAATACAGTCTAGTACACGATGTGTGTGGTACAGGATGCAATACACGATGTGATACACGATGCGATACACAATATGATATACAAAACTCGATACGATACAGGATACAATACATGACATGATACACGATACAATGCACAACATGATACATGATACGATACACAATATGATACACGATACGATACACTATACTATACACGATATGATATACAATACACGATGTGATACACAATATGATACACGATATGATACAGGACATGCACACGAGACGATACCCGGTATGATACATGATACGATACATGATACAATGCACAATATGATACACGATATGATGCATTATACTGTACACGATACGATACACAATACGATACACTATATTATACATGATATGATACACGGTAGGATACACTATACTATGCTGAATATGATACACAATACAATACACTATATTATACATGATATGATACACGGTAGGATACACTATACTATGCTGAATATGATACATGATACGATACACTATACTATAAACGATATGATAAATGATACAATACACAATACACGATACGATACACGATATGATACACGATATGATACAGGACATGCACACGAGACGATACCCGGTATGATACATGATACGATACATGATACAATGCACGATATGATACACAATATGATGCATTATACTGTACACGATACGATACACAATACGATACACTATATTATACATGATATGATACACGGTAGGATACACTTTACTATGCTGAATATGATACACAATACGATACACTATATTATACATGATATGATACACGGTAGGATACACTATACTATGCTGAATATGATACATGATACGATACACTATACTATAAACGATATGATAAATGATACAATACACAATACACGATACGATACACGATATGATACACGATATGATACAGGACATGCACACGAGACGATACCCGGTATGATACATGATACGATACATGATACAATGCACGATATGATACACGATATGATGCATTATACTGTACACAATACGATACACAATACGATACACTATATTATACATGATATGATACACGGTAGGATACACTATACTATGCTGAATATGATACACAATACGATACACTATATTATACATGATATGATACACGGTAGGATACACTATACTATGCTGAATATGATACATGATACGATACACTATACTATAAACGATATGATAAATGATACAATACACAATACACGATACGATACACGATATGATACACAATATGATACAGGACATGCACACGAGACGATACCCGGTATGATACATGATACGATACATGATACAATGCAGGATATGATACACAATATGATGCATTATACTGTACACGATACGATACACAATACGATACACTATATTATACATGATATGATACACGGTAGGATACACTATACTATGCTGAATATGATACATGATACGATACACTATACTATAAACGATATGATAAATGATACAATACACAATACACGATACGATACACGATATGATACACGATACGATACATAATACGATACGCTATACTATACACAGTATGATACATGATACGATACGTTCGATCTATATTAATCCTTTGGTAAACTAGGTTCCATTCATCACACAACAGCTGACAGACAAATGTTTAAAAAGATTAGGAAAATAAAAAAAGATAAGTGTCAATCTGGTGATTTTTCCCACCTTAGGACAGTTAGTGTTTTGGATTCATCCAGGATGAGGATCAGCTCCTCTAAATCTGAGACCATGGCCCTCGGCCAATAAATGATCATAAGCGACCAATAAGTGACCATAAAAAGTTAACCATGTGAAGGAGTTCAAGTATCCAGAGATCTTGTTCAAGTTGTGTCTGTATGAGTCTGTTGTGTTGACGAAAGAGCTGAGCCAAAAGGCATGTTCTTGTTCTCTTGGACACAAACTTTAAGTAGTGACTCAAAAAAGAACTTTAAATCTCAACAGTGCGTACGAGGCGTCATCCCGCTCAACAACCTCCTCGGTATTACCTTCTCAGCTCCCATAATGCTTTGCTGCCCAGCCGACCAATCACAGCCGTGGACGACTATCGACACACAAACAAAGACGTATAAATTAAGTCCAAAAGTCAATGAATCCCGATGCCTGCTGTGTTGAGCGGCGGCTGATTGGTCGCCACAATACCGTATGAGCAGTGTGTAGAAATGCATCATGGGAATTCCCCGTTTTCCCTTCAGATGATTGGAGTTGATAAACTGTTCCGACCTTCCATATTACCCAGAAGGCTGTTCAAACCAACTATACACACAAGTCAATATTCCACTCAGACTCGTGTCCCAATCAAGCGTTGTGTTGTTGTTGTGCGTCGCACGAGCGCAAACAACTGAAAAAGCCATTAAAGTCACATCGTTAAAACGATAATCTGGGATTTGAAAAGAATTTAATTGACTCGGTATAATCCGTCCGAGAACGAGGCGAGGGAGGTAAACAACGGCGGGAAAGTGGTGGAAATTTAATTTACACAATCTGACTTCTACGTCCGCCGCTGAAAACCATCAGGACTCGTCAGAGCGAGAGAGAGAAAGCAATTACTGGAGAGACCGTCTGGCTGCACACAAGCAACTCTGACTCTTAAACCACACAAACACCAGGACGAGCTTTTTTAACAACAGGATCATCAACTGATCCAGATAACAACCATTTTTGTTTTAAACCAAGTATTAGTACTAGTATGAGATATATATAACTAGTAAGAGTAGCAGTACTAGTATGATATGTATAACTAGTAAAAGTAGTTGGACTAGTATGAGATATATATAACTAGTAAGAGTAGCAGTACTAGTATGATATATATAACTAGTAAAAGTAATAGTACTATAAGATATATATATATATATACAGATAGATAGATAGATAGATAGATAGATAGATAGATAGATAGATAGATAGATAGATAGATAGATAGATAGATAGATAGATAGATAGATAGATAGATAGATAGATAGATAGATAGATAGATAGATAGATAGATAGATAGATAGATAGATAGATAGATAGATAGATAGATAGATAGATAGATAGATAGATAGATAGATAGATAGATAGATAGATAGATAGATAGATAGATAGATAGATGTAGATATAGATATAGATAACTAGTAAAAGTAATAGTACTATAAGAGATATATAACTAGTTAAAGTAGTGGTACTAGTATGAGATATACATAACTAGTAAAAGTAGCAGTACTAGTATGATATATATAACTAGTAAAAGTAATAGTACTATAAGAGATATATAACTAGTAAAAGTAGTGGTACTAGTATGAGATATATATAACTAGTAAGAGTAGCAGTACTAGTATGATATGTATAACTAGTAAAAGTAATAGTACTATGAGAGATATATAACTAGTAAAAGTAGTTGTACTAGTATGAGATATATATTACTAGTAAGAGTAGCAGTACTAGTATGATATATATAACTAGTAAAAGTAATAGTACTATAAGAGATATATAACTAGTAAAAGTAGTGGTACTAGTATGAGATATATATAACTAGTAAGAGTAGCAGTACTAGTATGATATATATAACTAGTAAAAGTAATAGTACTATAAGAGATATATAACTAGTAAAAGTAGTGGTACTAGTATGAGATATATATAACTAGTAAGAGTAGCAGTACTAGTATGATATATATATAACTAGTAACAGTAGTAGTACTAGTATGAGATATATAACTAGTAACATTAGTGGTAGCATGAGATGGATAACTAGTAAGATTATTATTACTAGTATGAGATATATAGCTAGTAACAGTAGTAGTAGTAGTAGTATGAGATATATAACTAGTAACAGTAGTAGTAGTATGAGATATATAACTAGTAACAGTAGTGGTAGTATGAGATAGATAACTAGTAAGATGATTATTACTAGTATGACATACTGTATATAGCTATTAACAGTAGTAGTAGTAGTATGAAATATATAAATAGTAAGATTATTATTACTAGTATGAGATATATAATTATTAAGAGTAGTAGTACTAGTATGAGATTTGTAATTGGTAACAGTATCGGTACTAGTATGATGTTTATAACTAGTAAGAGTAAGAGTACTAGTAACTAGTAAGAGTAGTAGTACTAGTATGAGATATATAACTGGTAACAGTATAAGTACTAGTATGAGATGTATAATTAGTAACAGTAGTGGTACTAGTATGAAATATATAACTAGTAAGGGTAGTAGTACTAGTATGAGATATATAACTAGTAAGAGTAGTAGTACTAGTATGAGATACATAACTAGTAGGAGTGGCAGTGTTAGTATGAGATATATGAAGAATAAAAGTAGTGGTACTAGTATGAAATATATAACTAGTAAGAGTATTAGTACTAGTATGAGATATATAACTATAAGAGTAGTAGTATGATAAGAGGTATACAGTATAACTAGTAAGAGTAGTGGTACTAGTATGAGATATATAACTAATAAGAGTAGTACTACTATAAGATATATATAACTAGTAACAGTATTTGCACTAGTATGGAATATATAACTAGTAAGATTAGTAGTACTAGTATGATTGGTTTCCATGACAACCATGTCAAAGACGTTAAAGGAGAAGAATCACAGATTCTCCGACCGTCGCTCCACAGTGATGCAACATAAGGGGGGTCAGGGGGGTCTTGCTCTCATTCTGTCACCATGAGATTCTTCTCCTCGTCGTCACGGCGACTGTGACCTCTGTTGTGACCTCTATTGTGACCTCTGTTGTGACCTCTGTTGTGACCTCTGTCAGGCCCACGAGGTTCAAGTTAGTTCTGCAGGACTTTGAGTCTCAGTCGTTACAAAATGTTGATCACAGAGAAGCTGCTGATGGTTAAATGTGACATCACTTCATTATTTCATCACTTCATTATTTCATTATTTCATCACTTCATCACTTCATCACTTCATTATTTCATCACTTCATCACTTCATCACTTCATTATTTCATCAATTCATCACTTCATCACTTCATCACTTCATTATTTCATCACTTCATCACTTCATCACTTCATTATTTCATCACTTCATCACTTCATCACTTCATCACTTCATTATTTCATCACTTCATCACTTCATCACTTCATTATTTCATCACTTCATCACTTCATCACTTCATTTCATCACTTCATTATTTCATCACTTTATCACTTCATCACTTAATTATTTCATCACTTCATCAATTCATCACTTCATTATTTCATCATTTCATCACTTCATTATTTCATCACTTCATCACTTCATCACTTCATCACTTCATCACTTCATCGCTTCATTTCATCACTTCATTATTTCATCACTTTATCACTTCATCACTTCATTATTTCATCACTTCATCAATTCATCACTTCATTATTTCATCACTTCATCACTTCATTATTTCATCACTTCATCACTTCATCACTTCATTATTTCATCACTTCATCACTTCATTATTTCATCAGTTCATCACTTCATTAATTCATCAATTCATCACTTCATCACTTCATCACTTCATCACTTCATCACTTCATCAATTCATCACTTCATCACTTCATTATTTCAACAATTCATCAATTCATCACTTCATCACTTCATCAATTCATTATTTCATCACTTCATCACTTCATTATTTCATCAATTCATCACTTCATCACTTCATCAATTCATTATTTCATCACTTCATTACTTCATCACTTCATAAATTCATCACTTCATCACTTCATTATTTCATCAATTCATTATTTCATCACTTAATTACTTCATAAATTCATCACTTCATAAATCCATCACTTCATCAATTCATTATTTCATCACTTAATTACTTCATAAATTCATCACTTCATAAATCCATCACTTCATCAATTCATCACTTCATTATTTCATCACTTCATCACTTCATCACTTCATTATTTCATCACTTCATCACTTCATTATTTCATCACTTCATCACTTCATTAATTCATCAATTCATCACTTCATCAATTCATCACTTCATCACTTCATCAATTCATCACTTCATTAATTCATCACTTCATCACTTCATCACTTCATCAATTCATTATTTCATCACTTCACGAATTCTCTGTTAGTCGCTCTTTAGGTATTTGTTGTAAACAGAAGATAATAATAATATATACAATAATATATATAATAATATATATAATAATATATATAATAATATATAATATAATATATAATAATATAAATAGGAATATATATAAGAATATATGTAAGAATAGAAATAATAATATATCAAATAAACTCGTCTTCACTTCAACAGGAACATTGTTGATGCTGAAGATCGACAGTGAAACTGAATCATCTCTAGAAAGTCATTAAGCTTCTTGTAACAATACTTGATCCTCCATAGATATGTCGTAGTATTAATACTCGCGTGAAGGAGGATCGTGAGCTTTGGACGTCAACTCTCAACCGTCTCTGAAGAAAAACCTCTCGACGTTAATTGAAGCGACACTTCGCACAAACAACAGCTGCGTCAACGCCGAGGAAAACAACCTGAGAACTGAAGATGAACGAGGGAGCTCTGGAGAGAAGGAGAGGAGGAGAGGAAGAACAGAAGAAGAGAAGAACAGAAGAAGAGAGGAACAGAAGAAGAGAAGAAGAGAAAGATGCTAACAAGAAGAAAACAAATAGACCAAGAAGACGTAAAAGAGAGAATAGAGAGAATGAAACAGAAGATGAGGAAGAGAACGTAAAAGAAAGAGACAGAGATGAGGACAAAAAAGAAAAGAAAACATTAAAATAATTAAAGTAGTATAATAGGTACTAGTAGAAGAAGTTGAAGTAGAAGTAGAAGTAGTTGTATTCGTAATAAAGTCTCAAAACAGTAGAAATACACTCCTAGATGTAGTGTTGGTAACAGAAGTATTACTTGTAGAATAAATAGAGTTAATAAAAGTAGAATAAGAAGTAGTAGTACCAGTAAAAGCAGGTGAAGTAGTAGTACATGTAGAAGTAGATGAAGTACTAGTACTTATAAAAGTAGGTAAAGTAGTATTACGTGTAAAAGTAGATTAAGTACTTATACTTATAAAAGTAGGTGAAGTTCTAATATTTGTAGAAGTAGATGAAGTACTGGTACTTATAAAAGTAGGTAAAATAGTAGTACTTGTAAAAGTAGATTAAGTACTTATACTTATAAAAGTAGGTGAAGTTCTAATATTTGTAGAAGTAGATGAAGTACTGGTACTTATAAAAGTAGGTAAAATAGTAGTACTTGTAAAAGTAGATTAAGTACTTATACTTATAAAAGTAGGTGAAGTTCTAATATTTGTAGAAGTAGATGAAGTACTGGTACTTATAAAAGTAGATGACTTACTAGTACTTATAAAAGTAGGTGAAGTAGTAGTACTTGTAGTATTATATGAAGTACTAGTACTTATAAAAGTAGGTGAAGTAGTAGTACTTGTAGAAGAGTGTTTTTTTTCCAGCCTCGACTTCTCTGCTGCGAGAATCTATTGATTTTCTCTGCATTGATTATTGATTTGATCCTCGGGGTGAGAAAAGGTCAAAGTTCCAATCGATCGAAGGTCGATGACGTGAACCTGGAAAATATGGTTGAGATACATCGTAAATATACGTTGAAATATTCACGTTACACTCATAGTGTGAGTGATATTTGAAAGAACATAGTTTTGATGTTGAACAAATAAGAATCAAAAAAACATGTTTGCTAGTTCGAGTGATGAGCAGCAGCAGTGAGAGGCCATACAAGTCAATGAAACCACCTTCAGAAGTACCACCAACAAAAGTACTCACTTCAAAACTACACTGAGGTTTTACCAACAATCTAATATTAGTGGTATATAGTAACAGTTTTAGTAGACATAGCAGTGGCCGTACCAGTATAAGTAGTAGTATTATAAGAGGGTGTAACAGTATAAGTAGATCAGTGGTACTTTGAAGTAATAATAGAAGTAGATAAAGTAGTGTTACTAGTAGAATAATGTTAGAATTTGTATTGTTGTAATTAGGTGAAGCAGATGTACTGGTATAATTAGTAGAACTTCCAAATCCAACCTACACAGAAAATACCAGCCAGAACGTTTAAAGTAGTTGTAGTAAAAGTAGTAGTAGTAGTAGTACCAGTAGTTGTAGGTTTAGTAGTATGAATACAATAAGTGGTACTGGTAAAAGTAGTAGAAATAGTTCAAGTAAAAATTCTAGTATAATAAGTACTTGTAGAAATACTTGAAGCAGAAGTACTAGTTAAGGAGTAGTACTAGTGTAATTAGTAGAAGAACTACCCAATCCAACAAATACTACAATTTTTACCAACACATCTCTCCCCAACTTTAGTGGTAGTAGTGACAATAGTGGTAGAAATATAGTAACTAGTGCTACAACAATTAGGTGAAGTATTACTACTTAAAGAAGTAGGTTAAGTACCAGTACTAGTATAATCAGTAGTGAATTCCAAATCAAACCAATACTAAAATATTCCCAACAAATATTCCCAACTATTTAATATATAGTAGAAGTATTGTATTTATGAATACCATAAGTAGTATCAGTATAAGTAGTATAAGTAATACTAGTACTTCTTAAGTAATAACAAACAAGGCAATAGCAGAAGTACAAAAGTAAACTGGAATGTTTTCACGATGCAAATCAAAATGAAGGGACATCTCTGCCTGTCACCCTGTGTAGCTGGGACAGACTCCAGAGACACTCAAGTATGTGTATTATTACACTCAAGTGTGTATATTGTTACACTCAAGTGTTTGTATTATTACGCTCAAGTATGTGTGTATTATTACGCTCAAGTATGTGTGTATTATTACACTCAAGTGTGTATATTGTTACACTCAAGTGTGTGTATTATTACACTCAAGTATGTGTGTATTATCACGCTCAAGTATGTGTGTATTATTACACTCAAGTGTGTTTATTATTACACTCAAGTGTGTGTGTATTATTACACTCACGTGTGTGTGTATTATTACACTCAAGTGTGTGTGTTATTACACTCAAGTATGTGTTTATTATTACACTCAAGTGTGTGTATTATTACACTCAAGTGTGTGTGTTATTACACTCAAGTGTGTGTTTATTATTACACTCAAGTGTGTGTATTATTACACTCAAGTGTGTGTGTTATTACACTCAAGTGTGTTTATTATTACACTTAAGTGTGTGTATTATTACACTCAAGTGTGTGTGTTATTACACTCAAGTGTGTGTATTATTACACTCAAGTGTGTGTATTATTACACTCAAGTGTGTGTGTTATTACACTCAAGTGTGTTTATTATTACACTTAAGTGTGTGTATTATTACACTCAAGTGTGTGTTTATTATTACACTCAAGTGTGTGTTTATTATTACACTCAAGTGTGTGTATTATTACACTCAAGTGTGTGTGTTATTACACTCAAGTGTGTGTATTGTTACACTCAAGTGTGTGTTTATTATTACACTCAAGTGTGTTTATTTTTACACTCAAGTGTGTGTGTTATTACACTCAAGTGTGTGTGTATTATTACACTCAAGTGTGTGTGTATTATTACACTCAAGTGTGTGTGTATTATTACACTCAAGTGTGTGTATTATTACACTCAAGTGTGTGTTTATTATTACACTCAAGTGTGTGTGTATTATTACACTCAAGTGTGTTTATTATTACACTCAAGTGTGTGTTTATTATTACACTCAAGTGTGTGTTTATTATTACACTCAAGTGTGTGTATTATTACACTCAAGTGTGTGTGTATTATTACACTCAAGTGTGTGTTTATTATTACACTCACGTGTGTGTGTATTATTACACTCAAGTGTGTGTGTTATTACACTCAAGTATGTGTTTATTATTACACTCAAGTGTGTGTATTATTACACTCAAGTGTGTGTGTTATTACACTCAAGTGTGTGTGTTATTACACTCAAGTGTGTTTATTATTACACTTAAGTGTGTGTATTATTACACTCAAGTGTGTGTGTTATTACACTCAAGTGTGTGTATTATTACACTCAAGTGTGTGTATTATTACACTCAAGTGTGTGTGTTATTACACTCAAGTGTGTTTATTATTACACTTAAGTGTGTGTATTATTACACTCAAGTGTGTGTTTATTATTACACTCAAGTGTGTGTTTATTATTACACTCAAGTG
>NC_141819.1:3815517-3865517 GCF_982586985.1 Callionymus lyra
GGCTCTGTGTGCGCCGGCGC
The DNA here is from genome assembly GCF_982586985.1 of Callionymus lyra. Lineage (NCBI taxonomy): Eukaryota > Metazoa > Chordata > Actinopteri > Syngnathiformes > Callionymidae > Callionymus > Callionymus lyra. The sequence goes on from NC_141819.1 coordinate 3,815,538, forward strand.
CGGCAGCCAATCAGCGGGCGGCAGAGATGTTGCTCGGGCGCTGATTGGCTGAGAGCGAGGACGTGATGTTTGACCAAACCTTGACTGGAACACGTTTGTTTACGAACATCTCGATCTGCTCCTGGATCTGCTCGCTCTGGACCATCAGCAGGACTTCAAGACCTGAAGGATCCAAACGTGCATCTGTTGCTTACAAACGTTAGGTTGTAAAATAATTAAAATAACGATCGTTTGTATTTTAATTTAAATTCTTTGATTTTTCTGTGACGACAAATATTTGCGACGACCTGGAGCGAGACAATGTTGCGTGACAGCGTCCTCTAGCGGTTTATGTGGTGTATTACCGAACCTTTTTGTTTTTCCAAGTCAACGTTTATTGTTTATTTAATAAATTAGGAAAATACATCAGATCCATCAGAATATTGAATTTAACATTTAAACATGTTGAAACTTTATATTCCCTTATATTAATAATATTTTTTAGGTATGTATTAATATTGTTATACTTATAATTCAATAATTTGTGTATTGCATGTGTGTTAATCATTTAATTATAAATAAAAAAAGAAAAGGATAATTTTACAAATAGAGTTTGATATTCGAATTCCAATAATTAAAAAACTAAATTGTTCTAAATTCAATATTTTATTAATTCGTAGATCACTGAGCGACTTGATCGAACTTTCAGCCAATCATGCGACGCACAGACGATCACGTGACGACGAAGCGGCACTGGCGCGTTAATTTATTGTCATGGAGGATTTCAAGTTATGGTAAAGATTTGAGCTCTTTTTACCTATTTTATTAATTAATGATATAATAATTATAATTGTCTACAGACTTATTTTTGTATAAATTAAATAAAAAAGTTAGACACTCTACTATTGAACCCCATGACGTTAATACATTGACGGTATTTTATTCTCTCGTGTCACCTCCGGGGCTCCGTACTTTACTTACATAACAATAAATCAATATTTACGAATTAAAAACGCATGAAACTTCACTCACTTGTAGTTCAAAACCTGCTGAACAAGGAAGTCAAATGAGATGTTTGTCAACTATTTTTAACATGAGTTAAAATATTTTGTGATATATTAACGCATGATACTAAAAAAATATATATATATTTCCACACGAAAAATACAATAAACTCTGCTCACTTGTAGATTAAAACTCACCGATAGTTATTAAAATAATTATACAAATATGTTTTGGGCACCAATAAAGTGTCATATCTCGATATTTTCATCATGTCAGTAACTGAAAATGTATTATATTGTAAATAAACGAGAGAATAAATAAAATAAAAAAACCTGAGTTATCATCATAATATCAGGTTCTACGAATTGAGTTTTCAGTTGGAGGAAGAGCAGGAAGTGGACCGCACCCAGCGGGGTGGCGAGTACATTAAGCTTTCTCAGAGACGAGGCAGGGCCTCGAGGATGAACCGATAGCGAAGCGGTTAGAGGGCGGAGCACCAAATGAGGTAGAACCCTCATTTATTTAGTAGTAAAATCTTCTTCCTTCCTCTTCTCTGTTGACGTTTCCACGGTAACGCCGTCACAACAGTTGACGGAAGGTGCTGCTGGATCACTTGACGTAAGATACACAAACTAAACCGCCGCAGGTTAATTCAACAAACATCTTTATTGAAACTTTCGTTCAACAACAGTTCAACCGGTCGGGCCTCGAGCTTCCAAACACAAATCAATGATATGAAGAAGAAAAAAAAGCCAAAAGCCAAACAAAAAGCCTCCAGTTTTAACCACTGCGTCGTGCGTTTTCAGATACTTGTGATGACATGATCATTAATAAATAACATAATATATCAGATATTTTTCTTTATTGCATAAAAATAATTAAAAATGATTGAAAAAATACAACAGAAATACTTTGATAAAACATGTTGAATCAACTTTTATCCTCTCACCATCTTTATTTTTTGTTTCTTTTAATATAAACGTCATACAAATCTAGACTCCAATTTTTCTTATTTACATAAAAAAAGCTATAAAGCCGCTGCCGCACCCGTCGAGCTCCTCACGGATCACAAAAGTCTTTAAAGCTCAAAAGTTTGTCGTTTTTAAAAAAAAAAGAGAATCGGCGTCTCCAGTGGTTTTCGCGCTCGAGGACGCGGCGGCGCCCCTCAGTGGTCGACGAGAGAACGGCGGACGCCGCCGGTGTCTCAGACGGCGCCGTCCTCCGCGCAGCCGCCGCCCGCCGTGTAGCGGAACTCCTGCAGGTTGGAGACGCCGTGGAAGTGGACGAAGGCGCCGGCGACGACCAGGATGTGAAACAACTGGTGAGAGTGAAACTGAGAGAGAGAGAGAGAGAGAGGAGGCTCAGACTGATGACATCATCAACAGGAGTGTGTGTGTGTGTGTGTGTGTGTGCGAGTGTGTACCCAGATGTCACATTTGCCGGGGAAGAACCTCTCGGGGATGCGGGCGGCGTAGAGGCAGGCGCCGGTGATGTACAGCGTGGCCATGAGCAGCAGCCAGCCCATCTGACCGATGGTCGTGGCCTTGATGAGACCCTCGCTGATGACGAAGTGCAGCGTCGGGATCACGCCGCTCAGACCCAGACCCACAAACACACCTGAGACACACACACACGTCAGTCACTGGAACACACGCGCGCACATGTACACACAAACATGGAAAAATGCAGGCACACACACAAAGAAATAACACACACCTACACACACACACACACACCTACACACAGATGGAAAAACGTACACACACACACAGATGCAAACCCACACAGACACACGGAAAAACGCACACACGCACGGAAAAACACGCACACACACGCACACCCACAAATAAATAACACACACCTACACACACACACCCACACACAGATGGAAAAACGCACGCACACACACACATATGCAACCCCCCCACACACACACGCGGAAAAATGCACACACACACGCAGAAAAACGCTCACACACACGCGGAAAAACGCTCACACACACAAGGAAAAACGCACACACACAAGGAAAAACACACACACACAAGGAAAAACGCACACACACTCGCGCGCACACACACACACACACACACATATGCAACCCCCCCACACACACGCGGAAAAATGCACACACACACGCAGAAAAACGCTCACACACTTGCAGAAAAACACACACACACACACAAGGAAAAACGCGCACACACACACACACACAAGGAAAAACGCACACACACACATGGAAAAACGCAGGCGCACACACAAATAAATAACACACACCTACACACCTACACACCTACACACCCCCACACATGGAAAAACGCACACAAACACACCACCCCACACACACACACACACACATACACACAAACCCACACACACGCCGAAAACGCGCACACACACACGCGGAAAAACGCGCCCACACACGCACGACTCGCGCCGCCTCACCTGCACGGACTCCTCTGTACTGCGGGGTGGCGAAGAAGTCGCACTGGGACACGGTGATGGCGGCGAGGCCCAGCGTGCAGATGATCATCAGGTAGATGAAGCGGGGCTGAGGCGAGCAGTAGAAGGAGTAGTAGAGCCACGGCACGAAGGAGCCCATGATGAGGAAGGCGATGCCGCTGTAGTCCAGCCTGCCACGGAGAAGACGTCAGAACCGGCTCGATCCCGCCTATGATCCCGGGTCTGGACTTACTTGGAGAAGACCTTGGACACGCCCTCCGAGTGGCAGTAGACCGTGTGGAAGAGCCAGGAGAAGGACAGGCACAGGATGGCGCCCAGGAAGAACATCCCGATCACCACCTTCTCCTGGACCGGAGCCACGAAGGACATGTTGGGTCGGAACATGAACATCAGCCCCAGAGCCAGGAAGAACACGCAGCCTGGAGAGGTTGACACGCCGTTATAAAGCCGCCGCGACCCCCGGGGATCAAAGGTCACGTTACCCAGCAGGTGAGTCCAGATGTTCCCCGTCTCCGTGTGGATCCGGAAGATGCTCCGGAAACAGGCCCGGAACGAGGGCATGGGCGGCCGGTGTCCGTGCAGCAGGTAGTCGTTGTCCTTCAGCCAGTCGGGGAGCACGTCGTGAGGAATGACTCGCCACCGACCCTCCCACACCTGAACCCAGAACATAGATCCGGGTCAATCGATGGAACTCTTCCTGAGGGGTCAGAGGTCGTCACCTTGTGGACGAACTCCTCCATCTTCTCCATGGCGTGGTGCGCCTGCAGCAGGGGAGCCATCCCCAGGAAACGCTCGTCTGGGCTGGACTCGCCTTTCTCCTCCTTCCTCGGTTCTTCACAGCTTGAGGGAACATTCTGAGAAGATTGAACATGTGTTCGGTGAGACTTCCAAGTCTATCAGTGGCTACACACAACATCCAAGTGTATCTGTGTCCAATTTTCAACTGTAATCTAACAATTTTCAACTGTAATCTAACAATTTTCAACTGTAATCTAACAATTTTCAACTATAATCAAACAATTTTCAACTGTAATCTAACAATTTTCAACTGTAATCTAACAATTTTCAACTGTAATCTAACAATTTTCAACTGTAATCTAACAATTTTCAACTGTAATCTAACAATTTTCAACTATAATCAAACAATTTTCAACTGTAATCAAACAATTTTCAACTGTAATCAAACAATTTTCAACTAAAATCAAACAATTTTCAACTATAATCAAACAATTTTCATCTATAATCAAACAATTTTCAACTATAATCAAACAATCAAACAATTTTCAACTGTAATCAAACAATTTTCAACTATAATCAAACAATTTTCAACTGTAATCAAACAATTTTCAACTGTAATCAAACAATTTTCAACTAAAATCAAACAATTTAACTATAATCAAACAATTTTCAACTGTAATCAAACAATTTTCAACTATAATCAAACAATTTTCAACTGTAATCAAACAATTTTCAACTGTAATCAAACAATTTTCAACTGTAATCAAACAATTTTCAACTGTAATCAAACAATTTTCAACTAAAATCAAACAATTTTCAACTATAATCAAACAATTTTCAACTATAATCAAACAATTTTCAACTGTAATCAAACAATTTTCAACTGTAATCAAACAATTTTCAACTGTAATCAAACAATTTTCAACTAAAATCAAACAATTTTCAACTATAATCAAACAATTTTCAACTGTAATCAAACAATTTTCAACTATAATCAAACAATTTTCAACTATAATCAAACAATTTTCAACTGTAATCAAACAATTTTCAACTGTAATCAAACAATTTTCAACTGTAATCAAACAATTTTCAACTGTAATCAAACAATTTTCAACTAAAATCAAACAATTTTCAACTATAATCAAACAATTTTCAACTATAATCAAACAATTTTCAACTGTAATCAAACAATTTTCAACTGTAATCAAACAATTTTCAACTGTAATCAAACAATTTTCAACTAAAATCAAACAATTTTCAACTATAATCAAACAATTTTCAACTGTAATCAAACAATTTTCAACTATAATCAAACAATTTTCAACTATAATCAAACAATTTTCAACTGTAATCAAACAATTTTCAACTGTAATCAAACAATTTTCAACTATAATCAAACAATTTTCAACTGTAATCAAACAATTTTCAACTGTAATCAAACAATTTTCAACTATAATCAAACAATTTTCAACTGTAATCAAACAATTTAACTATAATCAAACAATTTTCAACTAAAATCAAACAATTTTCAACTATAATCAAACAATTTTCAACTGTAATCAAACAATTTTCAACTGTAATCAAACAATTTTCAACTATAATCAAACAATTTTCAACTATAATCAAACAATTTTCAACTGTAATCAAACAATTTTCAACTGTAATCAAACAATTTTCAACTATAATCAAACAATTTTCAACTGTAATCAAACAATTTTCAACGGTAATCAAACAATTTTCAACTGTAATCAAACAATTTTCAACTAAAATCAAACAATTTTCAACTGTAATCAAACAATTTTCAACTAAAATCAAACAATTTTCAACTATAATCAAACAATTTTCAACTATAATCAAACAATTTTCAACTGTAATCAAACAATTTTCAACTGTAATCAAACAATTTTCAACTGTAATCAAACAATTTTCAACTAAAATCAAACAATTTTCAACTATAATCAAACAATTTTCAACTGTAATCAAACAATTTTCAACTATAATCAAACAATTTTCAACTATAATCAAACAATTTTCAACTGTAATCAAACAATTTTCAACTGTAATCAAACAATTTTCAACTATAATCAAACAATTTTCAACTGTAATCAAACAATTTTCAACTGTAATCAAACAATTTTCAACTATAATCAAACAATTTTCAACTGTAATCAAACAATTTAACTATAATCAAACAATTTTCAACTAAAATCAAACAATTTTCAACTATAATCAAACAATTTTCAACTGTAATCAAACAATTTTCAACTGTAATCAAACAATTTTCAACTATAATCAAACAATTTTCAACTATAATCAAACAATTTTCAACTGTAATCAAACAATTTTCAACTGTAATCAAACAATTTTCAACTATAATCAAACAATTTTCAACTGTAATCAAACAATTTTCAACTATAATCAAACAATTTTCAACTATAATCAAACAATTTCCAACAATAATCAAACAATTTTCAACTATAATCAAACAATTTTCAACTGTAATCAAACAATTTTCAACTATAATCAAACAATTTTCAACTATAATCAAACAATTTTCAACTATAATCAAACAATTTTCAACTGTAATCAAACAATTTTCAACTATAATCAAACAATTTTCAACTGTAATCAAACAATTTTCAACTAAAATCAAACAATTTTCAACTGTAATCAGAATAACAGAAGGTCTGAGGCTGACTAATACAGTTTCAGATCCTTCTTCGCCCTGAAGCTCCGCCCCCTCTGGCCTCTGAACACACTGAACTTGCTCACACACACACACACACACACAGACACACACACACACACAGACACACACACACACACACAACATCAGACGGTGTAGCTGGAAGTAACAAAACACTCAACAATCCGAGGCAAAAACATCTGTGTGAATATTTCTGCTTCACAACAACACACTCAAGACACGTCGACGAAACTTTGAACTACAAAACAAATCATGTCGACACGTCAATGATGATATATTTCTATATATATATTATTTATCAACGATATCCTTATGTTTCTGAAAACATCTGCATTTTATAGCTTCACTTTAAAGGTCAACTCAACTCTGGTGTCATTAAACATCAACTAGTATCAACTCTGGTGTCATTAAACATCAACTAGTATCAACTCTGGTGTCATTAAACATCAACTAGTATCAACTCTGGTGTCATTAAACATCAACTAGTATCAACTCTGGTGTCATTAAACATCAACTAGTATCAACTCTGGTGTCATTAAACATCAACTAGTATCGACTCTGGTGTCATTAAACATCAACTAGTATCAACTCTGGTGTCATTAAACATCAACTAGTATCAACTCTGGTGTCATTAAACATCAACTAGTATCAACTCTGGTGTCATTAAACATCAACTAGTATCGACTCTGGTGTCATTAAACATCAACTAGTATCAACTCTGGTGTCATTAAACATCAACTAGTATCAACTCTGGTGTCATTAAACATCAACTAGTATCAACTCTGGTGTCATTAAACATCAACTAGTATCAACTCTGGTGTCTTTAAACATCAACTAGTATCAACTCTGGTGTCTTTAAACATCAACTAGTATCGACTCTGGTGTCATTAAACATCAACTAGTATCAACTCTGGTGTCATTAAACATCAACTAGTATCAACTCTGGTGTCTTTAAACATCAACTAGTATCAACTCTGGTGTCATTAAACATCAACTAGTATCAACTCTGGTGTCATTAAACATCAACTAGTATCAACTCTGGTGTCTTTAAACATCAACTAGTATCAACTCTGGTGTCATTAAACATCAACTAGTATCAACTCTGGTGTCATTAAACATCAACTAGTATCAACTCTGGTGTCATTAAACATCAACTAGTATCGACTCTGGTGTCATTAAACATCAACTAGTACCAACTCTGGTGTCATTAAACATCAACTAGTATCAACTCTGGTGTCATTAAACATCAACTAGTATCAACTCTGGTGTCATTAAACATCAACTAGTATCAACCCTGGTGTCATTAAACATCAACTAGTATCAACTCTGGTGTCATTAAACATCAACTAGTATCAACCCTGGTGTCATTAAACATCAACTAGTATCAACTCTGGTGTCATTAAACATCAACTAGTATCAACTCTGGTGTCTTTAAACATCAACTAGTTGTGTTCTTCAAGACGCAGTAACTTCTCATCATGACCATGTTTTACACTTTATTACTTTATAGTTGCTCTGAAATCTGGACGAACGAGAGGTTACGAGAGTCCATTATGACGTAATAATGACTTCACTCCTCCTCCAGCTGTGATCACGCTTTGTTTATACAACGAGTCCCTTGGAGGTGGAGACTATTGATGAAACGCGGTGACAAACCTCCATGCTTGACCAATCACAGCAGAGTGGGTGTGGTTATGGTCAACAAGATTTCATGTCCAGAAAAACAAGGTGTTTTCAGTGGGAAGCTTCACTAGAAAATGCATGAGATCATAAACATCTGACGTGTCTTTCCTTCAAGGAGTTGAAATGTCGTCAGACGCTGAACCTTCATCCAAACATGGAAACAAACAGCACCGTGACTGACCTCAGACTCACGTTGAGATCAACTCTTCACTCCACCCAGAGTTCACTCCAGAGTCACGTTGAGATCAACTCTTCACTCCACCCAGAGTTCACTCCAGAGTCACGTTGAGATCAACTCTTCACTCCACCCAGAGTTCACTCCAGAATCACGTTGAGATCAACTCTTCACTCCACCCAGAGTTCACTCCAGAGTCACGTTGAGATCAACTCTTCACTCCACCCAGAGTTCACTCCAGAGTCACGTTGAGATCAACTCTTCACTCCACCCAGAGTTCACTCCAGAATCACGTTGAGATCAACTCTTCACTCCACCCAGAGTTCACTCCAGAGTCACGTTGACATCAACTCTTCACTCCACCCAGAGTTCACTCCAGAGTAACGTTGAGATCAACTCTTCACTCCACCCAGAGTTCACTCCAGAATCACGTTGAGATCAACTCTTCACTCCACCCAGAGTTCACTCCAGAATCACGTTGAGATCAACTCTTCACTCCACCCAGAGTTCACTCCAGAGTCACGTTGAGATCAACTCTTCACTCCACCCAGAGTTCACTCCAGAGTAACGTTGAGATCAACTCTTCACTCCACCCAGAGTTCACTCCAGAATCACGTTGAGATCAACTCTTCACTCCACCCAGAGTTCACTCCAGAGTCACGTTGAGATCAACTCTTCACTCCACCCAGAGTTCACTCCAGAGTAACGTTGAGATCAACTCTTCACTCCACCCAGAGTTCACTCCAGAATCACGTTGAGATCAACTCTTCACTCCACCCAGAGTTCACTCCAGAATCACGTTGAGATCAACTCTTCACTCCACCCAGAGTTAACTCCAGAGTCACGTTGAGATCAACTCTTCACTCCACCCAGAGTTCACTCCACAATCACGTTGAGATCAACTCTTCACTCCACCCAGAGTTCACTCCAGAGTCACGTTGAGATCAACTCTTCACTCCACCCAGAATTCACTCCAGAGTCACGTTGACATCAACTCTTCACTCCACCCAGAGTTCACTCCAGAGTCACGTTGACATCAACTCTTCACTCCACTCAGAGTTCACTCCAGAGTCACGTTGAGATCAACTCTTCACTCCACCCAGAGTTCACTCCAGAGTAATGTTGAGATCAACATTTCACTCCACCCAGAGTTCACTCCAGAGTCACGTTGAGATCAACTCTTCACTCCACCCAGAGTTCACTCCAGAGTCACGTTGAGATCAACTCTTCACTCCACCCAGAGTTCACTCCAGAGTCACGTTGAGATCAACTCTTCACTCCATCCAGAGTTCACTCCAGAGTCACGTTGACATCAACTCTTCACTCCATCCAGAGTTCACTCCAGAGTCACGTTGAGATCAACTCTTCACTCCACTGAGAGTTCACTCCAGAGTCACGTTGAGATCAACTCTTCACTCCACCCAGAGTTCACTCCAGAATCACGTTGAGATCAACTCTTCACTCCACCCAGAGTTCACTCCAGAGTCACGTTGAGATCAACTCTTCACTCCACCCAGAGTTCACTCCAGAGTCACGTTGAGATCAACTCTTCACTCCACCCAGAGTTCACTCCAGAGTCACGTTGAGATCAACTCTTCACTCCACCCAGAGTTCACTCCAGAGTCACGTTGAGATCAACTCTTCACTCCACCCAGAGTTCACTCCAGAGTCACGTTGAGATCAACTCTTCACTCCACCCAGAGTTCACTCCAGAGTCACGTTGAGATCAACTCTTCACTCCACCCAGAGTTCACTCCAGAGTCACGTTGAGATCAACTCTTCACTCCACCCAGAGTTCACTCCAGAGTCACGTTGAGATCAACTCTTCACTCCACCCAGAGTTCACTCCAGAGTCACGTTGAGATCAACTCTTCACTCCACTGAGAGTTCACTCCAGAGTCACGTTGACATCAACTCTTCACTCCACTCAGAGTTCACTCCAGAGTCACGTTGAGATCAACTCTTCACTCCACCCAGAGTTCACTCCAGAGTCACGTTGAGATCAACTCTTCACTCCACCCAGAGTTCACTCCAGAGTCACGTTGAGATCAACTCTTCACTCCACCCAGAGTTCACTCCAGAATCACGTTGCAACCAAATATCAACTGGTGTTGAAGCTAATTATAGAAGGTCGTACACACACATCTACCTCGGGTACACACTGACCCCCCGACACTTCTGGGAAGGTACCACAGTAAAAACAGGTGCGACTTTTGTCCGACACGTGACCCACTGAAGGACATCCTAGCGTCCCGAGCTCGTCGGAACCACCAGGCTTGACCCTAAACATCGATGTGGATCTATAGTGAAAACAACAAATACAACAACAACACATGTATCTGCTGAGCAGTGAATCACTCGCTGGTTTCATCATCTTAAAACTTCTGCTTCAGACGTGATTACAAAAGACTGTCGGTATAATAATGTCATTCATGGAACTTTAACGTGCATTTGAACGTCCAACCATCAGATGAACCTTCTTGTGAAAGCACTAGTGGGATTTTTAAGGGTTTTAGATGTGATGGGGTACCAGCTTCACAGTACAGTATGATAGGGTACCAGCTTCACGGTACAGTATAATAGGGTACCAGCTTCACGGTACAGTATGATAGGGTACCAGCTTCACGGTACAGTATGATAGGGTACCAGCTTCACGGTACAGTATGATAGGGTACCAGCTTCACGGTACAGTATGATAGGGTACCAGCTTCACGGTACAGTATGATAGGGTACCAGCTTCACGGTACAGTATAATAGGGTACCAGCTTCACGGTACAGTATGATAGGGTACCAGCTTCACGGTACAGTATGATAGGGTACCAGCTTCACGGTACAGTATAATAGGGTACCAGCTTCACGGTACAGTATAATAGGGTACCAGCTTCACAGTACAGTATGATAGGGTACCAGCTTCACAGTACAGTATGATAGGGTACCAGCTTCACGGAACAGTATAATAGGGTACCAGCTTCACGGTACAGTATAATAGGGTACCAGCTTCACAGTACAGTATGATAGGGTACCAGCTTCACGGGACAGTATGATAGGGTACCAGCTTCACGGCACAGTATAATAGGGTACCAGCTTCACAGTACAGTATGATAGGGTACCAGCTTCACGGGACAGTATGATAGGGTACCAGCTTCACGGTACAGTATAATAGGGTACCAGCTTCATAGTACAGTATGATAGGGTACCAGCTTCAAAGTACAGTATGATGGGTTATAGGCGGACGTTTCTGGGTAACTGACCTGGTCTGTGAGGCACTTTGAGCTGCTGAGGTCCCCTGAGGAGGATTCTGGGCCGACTGACTGGCCATCCTCTGTGCTCTCAGAGCATGTGGTCTGTTCTGCCAATTTTCTGTGCCTCAGCAAGAAGGCCGGGCCCTCTGGCCCACTCCTCTCTCCTCCGTCCAGGTTGACTCGCTGGACTGACCTCCTCCAGGAATCCGAAATATCTCCGTCAAAGAGAAGCGTCTGAGGGTCCCGAGTGAACCTGCCAGGAATAAACAAAACCTTTTGATGAGCGCTCGTGTCTGTGGACTCACAATTCAACATGTCGACACGTCTTAATACCTAAAGTAAAAATAGAAGAGTTGTTGAACTAGACCTCCTACATGACTAGCACTTTTTTGTGGTTCGTAAAGAAATACTTCAGAAGTACTTAACATCGAAACATCCTTCATTTTTCAGTGTCAAGTTTCTGTATCCATGCTTTATAAAAAACTAATAATGTGGGGATTTTTCAGGAGGAAACTAATAAGTGACAAAGTCAGTGAACATATCAATCTGTCACTTGTTATCAAGTGGGGGTTTTTTTCACAGTAAACTATGTTGTTCATTTTTATCTGTAAGATAACAGCTCATTTACTAAGACTGAAAAATGTAACTCAAGATATGCAGTAAGTGTCATTTATTTTCCTTTTTCTTTTAGCGTTGGTTTCATACCATTGGTATTCAAAAAAAAAAAAATTGTTCGAACCCTGTATCGAAATAAAGGTATAAGTATCAAAATAGTATTGGAATGTTTTTATCAATACCCGGCTCTAGACGTGGCTGAACAAGGGAGACGATTTCAGGTGGAAATCTCCACCGGATGATTTAGGTCGGATTAGACAAGAGACGTTGGCCAAGAAACTAGTGAGTTCATTTACATCATCGATTCAAAGCATGAGGTCAGAGGTCACAGCCTGAGGTCAGATCTGCAGCTTCAGGAAATTTAAATGTAGTTTCAGCTGAGCCGAAAACCCGTGTAACCAGAAGCACCGAAATAACTGAGGCACTGAAGGCAACACGGTAGAAAGACATACCAGAAAAACCAGAAAGGTCAATGAGGACCAGGAGGTGCTCTCTGAACGGTTTCTGTGTCCAGGCCTGTCAGGAGGTTCTATTGACGTCATCGAGTTCCTAGTCTACCTGCAACACTGCTTATCCAGCCACAAAACATGCCACAGACGGTTGAGCAACACAATGACAGGGTATGGACTTAGGTCTTTGGACGTCTCTTGTTCATGTGTCTTGATCTAAAGAAGATAAAGACGCATCGGCTGATCTCAACAACACTCTATTATGACCACAGCTATGGGGCCGGAGGGGGTCACATGTGCTGCTCCTGGTCAAAGTTAAACTAAACACTGAGAGTCTGAGTCAGCGCTTTCTATTTTCGTGTTAGATTGAATTTTTAGATCAATTATCTTGAATTTTTGATGAATAAATCTTCTTCCCCTAAATAGAAATAAAGTTCCTTCAGTTCCTTTTAAAGCTCTTTGAATTTAGAATCTTAAAATGAGGACGTATATAATCAAATTAAATGTTTACGTATATTTACATCATGACAAATTAACTTTTTTTGTCTGTTTTGTTTGATTGACAACAGTCTCGCTAAATAAAGTAACCCTTTATTAAAGTTAACTACCGCCTCTGGAACACAGTACAAACATGACGGTTTGGTTTGAATAAATAGTGTGACTTGGACCGGGTTGTGTTTTAATCATATACCTGTATATACTAGGTATGTGTGTATTTTTCGTCACTCTTTTGTATCCAGTTTCTTTGTTGAGCAAGCTTTCCAATGATACCAACCTTTTTTTATTTTAAAGGTGTAAATATTAGGCAAGTTATGACAAGTTGAAACACAGGTTTAACACAAAGGTCGCACCTAAAATATTGAAGACATTATTGAGAAGGTTGACTTTCTTCAAGTGTATCACAGGAAAGTTAAATCACTGCGATTGTTTTTAGAAGATCTGTCTTGCAAATAATACTAGTTTCAAAGGAATTAATCTTTAAATTTAACACACAATCACTACTTCTTGTTACCAGAGTTCACTTTAAAAGTTTCTCCACCATATTACGATTTTTCTACTTTATTTTGTCCATTTTTTTTTTTTAAACAATCATAATGTAAGTAAGTAAGTAAATAATTTGTATTTATATAGAGCTTTTCCAGACCAGGGTCACAAAGCGCTTAAACAAACAAAACAAAATTCAATAAAATATTTACTTTAAAAGGTCAAGATAATACTGAGAACCACACAGGAGTTCCAGAGAATGTAACTATTTACGAACGTTAACTAACACATCTCTGGAATATAAAGGTTTTAAATAAAAGATTGTAAAAAGGTATAAACATGACGTTTTGGTTTGAGCCCCGTTCATAACGTCGTGACGGACTCCGCTCTCGTAACCGCTCGTTCGCCCAGAATCAAACGGGGGAAGAACTTAATAAACTTTAAAAACATGGTCACGATGAGAAAAAAAAAACACTTCAGCATTTCAAACATGCGAGTCAGAGAGAAATAAAGTTTGACATCAGTTGATCTTAAAGACATTTTGGACCAATTTTAAATCGCTATAACTTCATAACTTCATATAAATCCATTTATTTAAAACCGTTTCTACTGCGTTGAACGTATTTGAAGAACAACGTGACACGTGAACTTACGACAACTGCCGTAACCAAAAACCTGACGTAAACCAACCTCAAAAAAAGAAAGACGTGAAACAATGACACGGTTGTGTTTGTTGTCAACATCAAGAGGTTGTGTTTGTGTCGAAGGTCCAGAGAGAGTCTGCTGAACACGTGACACCAACAAGCTGGGGTTTGTTTACACCGAGCTAACAGCTGCTAACCCGAGCTACGACACCGCGGAGCGGAACCAAAGTGTCGAACACACGCGCGTTGTTTCGGAGACACTCGTGCGCGTGTCCAGGTGTCGTCGTGAGGACGTGAACCCGGTCTGTGGTCCAGAACCAGCAGCTGCTGTTGATCCTCTTGTTGTTGTGACACCGTTAGCCGCGACGATGCTAACGACGCTAAAGTCGCGACAAGACCCGGGAAAAGTGAACCCGAACGCGGTTCCGACCCCGCCTGGACTCCCGAACTCACCTGCTGTCCGTCGGACCAGAAGCTCGTCTTCTCGTGGACCTGGACAGTGAGGAGAGTTCTGGTCTGCGGACTGACCTCACTGACGTCTCGCCACAGCGTACTGACGCGCCCTCGCATGAGCGACCGGCAGCCAATCAGGAGCCTCCGAAGGAAGCGCTCGACCAATCGCGCTCGACGCGGAAGTTGCGGAGAGAAAAACACAATTGTAGTTTTTCAGGCGAACTTAAAAAAAAAAAAAAAAAACTTGTTCAACTAATACTTTTTTATCTCGGAAATAAAAAATCGCGTTTCTCTGAGTTCACGAAGCGAACCGTGACTTTTGGATCCAGACTTTATGGTGAGTTGAGGACCAGGCCTGTTGGGTTCTTTGTCAGAGGTTCTGGTCTGAGTCAGCAACTGGTTTCTCTGTCGAACCCTGTTTAATAAACAGTGTTTATTATCTTATAATCCCTTCAGTTATCTATACAAAGACACACACAGGTGTTCAGAACCGGTTCTTCTGGTGGTTCTGGTCCTGAGATTCAAAGTGAGATTCAAACCCATGAGGCAACAAATATTTGGTTCATGTTAGAAGTTTTATTAATAAAGCTTATAAACGACATTTAACTGATGAAACACATACAGACTTACACTTAAAAATAAAGAGGACAACCTGGAAAAAATTAAATTGTAAAATAGATGTTTAGATTTTGATAACACAAGAATAAAAATATGTTTAAAGTGATGGTTCACCCAACAAGTATTACTCGTGTTCTACTCTCATGTCGAGTAATGTTTTTTTCAGAGTATTCTGTTATTTTTAGAATTGTAGACAAAAATGTTTGTTTGTTTGACTGTAGTATTAGAAAGTAAAGTGGAAGCTCTCACGATATTAAGCGTTTCCTGTCTGTGTAGCATGTTAGCATTTTAGCTTCTGCTACAAACTATCTTAAAATATAGACTTTTTTATTATTATTTGTTATTTTCAGAACATGTCGAGTCTCCAACACAAGATGGACGTTACAGTCGAGCAGTTTATTTGTATGTTTTTAAGTGTCTTTTTGGACGAAGATGAAGACGAAGATATTAAGCGTTTCCTGTCTGTGTAGCATGTTAGCATTTTAGCTACAAACTATCTTAAAATATAGACTTTTTTATTATTATTTGTTATTTTCAGAACATGTCGAGTCTTCAACACAAGATGGACGTTACAGTCGAGCAGTTTATTTGTATGTTTTTAAGTGTCTTTTTGGACGAAGATGAAGGCGAAGATATTAAGCGTTTCCTGTCTGTGTAGCATGTTAGCATTTTAGCTACAAACTATCTTAAAATATAGACTTTTTTATTATTATTTGTTATTTTCAGAACATGTCGAGTCTCCAACACAAGATGGACGTTACAGTCGAGCAGTTTATTTGTATGTTTTTAAGTGTCTTTTTGGACGAAGATGAAGACGGAGATATTAAGCGTTTCCTGTCTGTGTAGCATGTTAGCATTTTAGCTACAAACTATCTTAAAATATAGACTTTTTTATTATTATTTGTTATTTTCAGAACATGTCGAGTCTTCAACACGAGAGTTGACGTTACAGTCGAGCAGTATATTTGTATGTTTTTAAGTGTCTTTTTGGACGAAGATGAAGACGAAGACATTAAGCGTTTCCTGTCTGTGTAGCATGTTAGCATTTTAGCTTCTGCTACAAACTATCTTAAAGTTTAGACTTTTTTCGTTATTTTCAGAACACGTAGAGTCTTCAACACGAGAGTTGACGTTACAGTCTAGCAGTTTATTTAAATGTTTTTAAGTGTCTTATTGGACGAAGATGAAGATATTAAGCGTTTCCTGTCTGTGTAGCATGTTAGCATTTTAGCTTCTGCTACAAACTATCTTAAAGTTTAGACTTTTTTCGTTATTTTCAGAACACGTCGAGTCTTTAACACGAGATGGACGTTACAGTCGAGCAGTTTATTTAAATGTTTTTAAGTGTCTTATTGGACGAAGATGAAGACGAAGACGACCGAGCTCCAGTCGCTACATTAAAATGAACAAATACCAAATACCTCGATAGTGCTCGTCTGTAACGTCCCTCTTGGATCGAAGCTCCACATGTTCAAATGTTTAGTTAAAATCGTTCGTAGCTGAAGAATAACATGCGATACAGACAGGAAGTTCTCCAGGTAAATATCACCTGCACTTCCTTTGTTTTTTCCCAACAATTCCTCAGTTTGGAGGTATTTGAGTGTTTTTAAGTGTTTTTTCGGACGAAGACGAAGACGACTGAGCTCCAGTCGCTACATTAAAATGAACAAACATTTTTGTCTGTAACTGTAAAAAGAAACACTTTACTCTGAAAATAATCCCAACATTAGTCAACATGAGTGAAGTTACTTCAAGGTAGCGTGTACTTTGCAGTTCTCTGCCGTGAAGGATACTTTTAATACTCGACGATGAAGACAATAGTGTGTTCAAGTGTGCGTTCAGTTGTCAGATTGTTCAGCAACACAACTGTTTGTCACATGACACGCTCCAGGTTCGGTTCCAGGCGTCAAACCTTTTGTCAAAGTGTTCTGTTGCGGCTCGACTCGAACGTGTCGGCGACTGATCTTCACCAGGGTCTCTGAGAGTCCGAAGTCCTAAAGTCCTAAAGTTCCGGAGCCAGTTCTCAGAGGACGGGTCCCGTCCAGAGTTTCTCCGACGCAGGATCGACTGGATTTTTTAAATAGTCTTATCAAGGCTCCAGCTGCTCCCTTCACACCGGCTACAAAAAGTTCTGGTTCCGGTCCATCAGCCGGGTCACTTACACACGAACTGGTCCACCAGCGTGGAGCAGCGTTTGCACTTGACGTAGCAGCACCAGTGGAACTTGCAGTGGCAGCGCTCGTGCTTGAGGGTCTTGAACTGGTCGTAGCCTCGGCCGCAGCACAGGAGCTCGCAGCCGTCCACGCCCTCCGAGGTCTTGTTGCACTGGCGGCCCCGCGTGCCCAGGGACCCCGTGGTCTCGTTGTGGAGGCAGTAGTCGGGGCTGGGGTCGATGTAGACCAGGTCCTCGGGCGTGGGCGCGTTGAAGCGTTTGTCCAGCAGCTCCAGTTTGCCCTGAAAACACACCGAACGGTCGTACGTTAGTTGAAGTTCGGCGAAGGAGCTTCTGTCGAGGTCAAGGTCGAGGTCGTCACCTTGCGGCCGATCTTCATGGCCGCCGCGCCGTCGTACTTCTCCTTCAGGAACTCGCCCACTCGCCTGAAGTCGGCCAGTTGGAGCCAACAGGTCTTCAGGCTGCAGGACCCGGAGACTCCGTGGCACTTGCAGGCCACCGTGGCTAAGTTGTAGACGGCCTGCAGGGGGCGCAACCGTTAGTTACACACATATGTACGTACACAAGTGAACAGACTCACACACACTAGATCTGTGTCTCAAGTACACACTTCTCTTAGTGCACTGGTTAGTATCATCAGGATAGTGTACGTACTAACTAGTAACTAATCCTCCACAGATAGTATGTCTCAAATCAAACTCTGCTGCTACACACTAACAGGAAATGACGCGACAGCTTCTTCTTCTACTACTATTTAAGGATGATTTCAAGCAGCTGTAGGAACACTATTGCCACCTGCTGGCAGCACGTTTGGTTTCAAGAAATATGAGAAATATTGACGAGATATTTACGACAGTAGTAGTAGTGGTAGAAGAAGTACAATAATTAGTAGTAGAAGTATAATAATTAGTAGTAGAAGTAGTAGAAGAAGAAGTAGAATAATTAGTAGTAGAAGAAGTAGAATAATTAGTAGTAGAAGTAGTAGTAGAAGAAGTAGAATAATTAGTAGTAGTAGTAGTAGTAGTAGAATATGGAGCACTACATTTCAAATACTAAGAATTGAGACGCACTAATGCACTTAAAATACTAGGTATAAGTACACAAGTACACGGTTACACAATATCACAGTGTGTTTATTTGTGTGTTTTAGTGTGTGTATTTTAGAGCGAAGTACACTGAAGTACACACTCAAACTGTCCTCGAGGTTCCTGTACTTCACTCAAAGTATTCAGTAAAATAAAAATGCAACAAACTTTGTGTTGATCAACAACAATCTCCACAAACCTTCACCTTTGACCTCGGACAAAGTGCCAAACACACACACACACACACACACACACACACACACACACACACACACACACACACACACACACACACACAGACACACACATCCTGTGATTACACTTCTCTTGGTCAAATTGACATTTATCAAGGCTGTGTGTGTGTGTGTGTGTGTGTGTGTGTGTGTGTGTGTGTGTGTGTGTGTGTGTGTGTGTGTGTGTGTGAGAGAGTGTTTGTTACTATGTGAGAGTTTTCTCACAGTTTGTGTGTCTTGGTGTGTGTTTGTGACAGTGTGTATGAGGAGGTTGTGTATCTGTGTGCGATTGTGCAAGTGTGTGATGATGTGTTTTTTAACACTGTATGTTTTTGTTTATGTAAGTATGTATGAGTGTATGTGTTTGTGAGTGTGTGTGCAAGTTTATGATGATGGGTTTTTGAGACTGTATGTGTGTGTTTGTGAGTGTCTTAGGGGTTGTGTTGGCGAGAGTGTGATTGTGACAGTGTGTGATGATGTGTTTGTGTATAATTGTTTATGTTTGTTAGAATGTGTGCTTGAGAGTCTGTGAGTGTGTCCTTGTTGTGTATCTTTTTCTGTGAAAGGGTAGAGCCATGAACACCCATGAAGTCTCGCACACTCACACACACATACAGACACACACTGACACACACATACACACATAAAAAACACACTCACACACGTATACAAACACACACACATACAATCACACTCACAAACAAACACACACACACATACACACACACACTCACACACTCACACACACACACACTCACACACTCACACACACATATACAAACACACACATATACAAACACTCACACACACACTCACACACTCTCACACACACACATATACAAACACACACATATACAAACACTCACACTCACTCACACATATACAAACACTCACACTCTCACACACACACACACACACACACACACACACACAAAAACAAACACACTAACACACACACATACTCACTCACACACACACATACTCACTCACACACACACACATACTCACTCACACACACATACACTCACCCCCACACACATACACACACTCACACACACACTCACACACACTCACCCCCACACACATACACACACTCACACTCACACATACTCACTCACACTCACACACACACACACATACACACACACACTCACCCCCACACACCCCCACACACTCACACACACACACACACACACACACACACTCACACACACTCACCCCCACACACATACACACACTCACACTCACACATACTCACTCACACACGCACATACTCACTCACACACACACACACACACACACACACACACACACACTCACACACACACACACACTCACAAACACACACACACTCACACACACTCACAAACACACACACACTCACACACACTCACCTGGCGTCCGGCCTCGTTGTTCTGCAGGTTCATCAAGGTTCTAGCATGTTCTCCAGATCCTCGTGGAAAGTTCTTCTCTCTCTCTCTGGCGTCCACGAACTCTCGGGTGAAGCGGTACCCATAATGCACGTTGTCGCCGCAGCCCCCCCACAGCCAGTCCCGCGGGAGGTCGCGGGGTCGTCCGGCGCGGCTGCAGCCACAGGTGGACAGCTCGCCCTCGCGACACGCCCGGCTCACGGCGTTGACCACGCCCGCCGCGCTGATGGCGAAGGTGAAGGCCGTTTCTCTGGAGCCTGCGACAGAATCACACCGTCAACCTTCGACCTTCAACCTCGACATTCACTTCAACTCATGGACGACCTTGACCCCAGACTTTAGTGTGTTTTTCCACTTTCACTTGACCTTTGACCTTCTGGTAAATTCATCTCCTCACACCAAGAAACTTCATTCAATTTTAAAAATAATTTTGTCTACTTACTACCATGAATACTACTACTTTTTATACTTATACTTTTACTATTAAGTTTATTACAAATTTGTCTACTACTTATTATTCTACTACTACTACCACTACAAGTTATTCTACTACTAATTATTCTACTACTACTACCACTACAAGTTATTCTACTACTAATTATTCTACTTCTACTACTAATTATTCTACCTCTTCTACTACTACTACTTTTACTACTAATAATTATTCTACTTCATCTACCACTACTACTACTACTAATTATTCTACTTCTACTACTAATTATTCTACTTCATCTACTACTACTACTACTACAAGTTATTCTACTACTAATTATTCTACTTCTACTACTAATTATTCTACCTCTTCTACTACTACTACTTTTACTACTAATAATTATTCTACTTCATCTACCACTACTACTACTACAAGTTATTCTACTACTAATTATTCTACTTCTTCTACTACTACTACTTTTACTACTACTAATTATTCTACTTCATCTAATACTACTATTAACACTAATTATTCTACTACTACTACTACTAATTATTCTACTTCTACTACTAATTATTCTACTTCATCTACTACTACCACTACAAGTTATTCTACTACTAATTATTCTACCTTATCTACTACTACAACTAACACTAATTATTCTACTACTACTACAAATAATAATTATTCTACTACTAATTATTCCACTTCTTCTACCACTACTTCTGCTACTGATTATTCTACTTCTTCTACTACACATTATTCTACTACTACTCCTACTTCTACTATTAATTGTTGTACATCTTCTACTACTAATTATTCTACTTCTACTGCTAATTATTTTACTTCTTCTAGTACTACTACTTTTACTACTACTAATTATTCTACTTCTACTACTAATAATAATAGTAATTATTATTCTTCTACTACTCATTATTCTACTACTACTCCTACTTCTACTATTAATTGTTGTACATCTTCTACTACCAATTATTCTACCTCTTCTACTACTATTACTTCTACGAGTACTTCTACTATTAATTATACCACTTTTATCTTCTTCCTTTTCTTCTTTTTTCACAACCTTTATCAGTTCATTTCAATGTTTTCAGTCTTTTTCCTTCACGCCATCATTTCAACTGTTTACACACATTTTTACTTTGAAAACTAATTCAATACTTTCAAGCATTTCTGTTTTAAACATTCAGCGTTGAAACTGCAATTCTTCTAGTGTATATAGCTTTATAAAAACAACAGCAGTGTACATGAAATATAGTTCAAAATTAAATCAGTTAAAACACTAGAATTACACAATAAAATAAAACAAGTAAATGTCACTGAAACCGCTTCAGTTGAGTCTCATGCAGGGAATAAAACTAGGTTTTAGTGAGAGTACACGTCTATTACTGGGTAATAATCCAACATGTTCGTACTGGTACTGACACCAATATCGTAATACTGGTGCCTTTACTTTTTCCTAATACTATTTTTAAATCTAACTAAAATGAAATGACAAAACATCGGTACATTTCCACTTTAAGTAAATCCTTAGAATAAAAAGCAGATAATATTAAAGTGTAAAAGAACCTAAGAAGTAAAAATGTTTTTGATGTTCTTTAACTTTTTTTCTCAGTTTTTCTTCGGATAAACCCAAACATTATCAGGTTCTAAACACGCGTCGGTTCCGACAGACGTGTTCCTCGACACTACGGAACCCGGTCAGACCCGCAGACCTTGTGTATTGGGCTCAGACCTGGAGGTGAAACTGGAATTACCATGAGAAGTGAAGATCTTTATGACCTCATTTCAAAGTCGGAACCTTCAGTTCTGCGCCTCCGTATAATAAACGTTTTACGAGCGCGTGACGTCACTGTCAACCTCCCCGTCCGTCACGGCGCCAGAATTTTTTTTTTTTTAAAGTCTGTCTCAGGAGAAAATCAAACGTAGACCCTCATGGTCCCTCGAGGTCCCTCCTGGACCCTCATGGTCCCTCGAGGTCCCTCCTGGACCCTCATGGTCCCGGGGTCTGAGCGCGGGTCGCGGGGGGCCGGACTGGAACCCAGTCTTCAGGGAACTTCAAACAGGATGTTTCTGGCCCGTGTCAGACCCTCAGCGCATTTCAAAAGACCCCCACAACAAAGGCGGGTGACACCTCGAGCGGGGGGGCCCGGGGCCCTCGGACACTGGGGCGGGGAGCCGCAGACATGGCCGCGGTCACACCTCCACTGTCTGCCCGCTGCAGGATCTCACACGTACGTGTCGATGAGGGCTCGACCTGAGACCCTCTCTAGGGTGACCCCCCCCCCACCCCTCCTCGCGCACGCGCGCGCGCTCACCTCTCTGCAGCACCTGCCCGAACACGGACGCGTCGCCCACCGTGCTGCAGTTCCAGCGCCGGTGCCGGAACTGGTTCTGACACTCTTGGATCCCGCTCTGGGCTCCTTCTGCGATGTGGCTCATGTGGTCCTGGTAGAGCTGGCACAGCTTCTTCTGACCCTGCACACACACACGCACGCGCGCACACACACCAAGTTAGAAACCACTCGTTGGATCCTGATCGAAAGGGCACGCGGACCTGAGAGAGGCCAGTCAGCTGACTGCACAGAGGCTGAGCTCCGATGATGAACATCTCTGGACGCTGGGCTGGGTTCAGACCCAGAGACCTGTGAGAGACAAGAGATGGACATCATGGTGAAGAAGATGATGAAGATGAAGATGAAGATGAAGATGATGATGATGAAGATGATGATGAAGAAGATGAAGATGAAGATGAAGATGAAAATGAAAATGAAAATGAAGATGAAGATGATGATGATGATGATGATGATGATGATGATGATGATGATGTTTGTAATTAAGTAAGTAATATTTATTTGTATAGCGCTCTTCCAGACCAGGGTCACAAAGCGCTTAAACAATCAAAACAATATTTAATAAAGTATATATTTTAAAGATCAAGATAAAACTGATAACACAACAGGAGTTCCAGAAAATCAAGGAAAAGCCTGAACAAATAGAAACGTCTTAAGATGTTTCTTAAAGGAGTCAGTAGATCATCAAGAGCAAAGAGAGAGAAGATCGTTCCAAAGCTTAGAAGCAACAGCCTGAAAAGATTTCTCTCCTCTGGTCCAGAAGTTCAGGAACCATCAGTAGATTCTGATCCACAGACCTCAGAGCCTGAGCTGGGGTGTAAGTCTGGATCAGATCAGTGATGGAAGGTCTGACCATGAATAGATCTGAAAGTAAGAACCAGAATTTTAAAATGATCCTGAAAGAAACTGGAAGCCAGTGAAGAGTTTTAAGGATCTGAGAAATGTGAGTTCTTCTACTAGAGCGGGTCAGAATTCTCACTGCAGAGTTTTGAATCAACTGCAGACGAGACAAGATCCTTCTTGTTAAGACATGAAAACAAACTGTTACAATAGTCCAGACGAGAAGAAACAAACACATGGATTATAAGATCCAGATCATGTTCCGACAACATTTTCCTAAGTTTAGAGATTTTTCTCACTTGAAGGAAACAGTTTCTGGTCAGTTTTCTTCAGTGTCGAACAAGAGACATGTCTTTATCAAATACAACACCCAGGTCTCTCAGGCTCAGTTTGACAGACTGACATAAGTCACTCAAGTACTGACTCAACCCTGGAATCTTATCATCAACAACAATCACCAGAGTTTCAGTTTTGTCCACATTTAGCTGTAAAGTGTTTTCACTCATTGTTTGATTTCTAGCAAACAATTGACTAAGTTCAGCCTCTGGGGCTCAGTTGGATCAACAGAGCAGTAGAGCTGGATGTCATCAGCAAACATGTGATAAGAAACATCTGGAAATCTCTGAATGATTTTATCGAGGGGAATCAAGTACAGCAAAAACAATGAAGGACCCAGAACAGAACCTTGAGGGACTCCACACAACACACCCGCTGATTCAGACCTCATTTGATTGGCAGATACACTAAATTCTAACACAGACCCAGACAGTCTTCATCCCTCAGTCTTATCAGCAGGATCTGGTGATCAACTGTGTCAAAGGCTGAGGACAGATCCAAGAGAACCAGAACATCATGATGTCACTGGACACCTTCAATAAAGCTGTCTCCGTAGAGTGATTAAATTATGGTGTGGTGATGATGATGATGATGACGATGACGATGATGATGTTGATGATGTTGATGATGATGAAGATGAAGATTAAGATGATGATGAAGATGAAGGTGAAGATGATGATGATGAAGATTAAGATGATGATGAAGGTGATGATGATGATGATGATGATGATGATGATGATGATGATGATGATGATGATGGTGAAGATGATGAAGATGTTGATGATGTTGATGATGATGATGAAGATTAAGATGATGATGAAGATGATGAAGATTAAGATGATGATGAAGGTGAAGATGAAGATGAAGATGATGATGAAGATGAAGGTGAAGATGATGATGATGAAGATGAAGGTGAAGATGATGATGAAGATGAAGATGAAGGTGAAGATGAAGATTAAGATGAAGATGATGAAGATGATGATAAAGATGAAGATGAAGATGATGAAGATGATGAAGATTAAGATGATGATGAAGATGAAGATGATCATAATGATGATGAAGATTAAGATGAAGATGAAGATGATAAAGATGACACACACACACACACACACTTATATGATCTCTCTCTTCTCTTCTGTGTGTGTGTTTTAAACACACATGTTGTGTATATGAACTACACATGTATAAAGAACATTCAGACATTAAGGAGTTTTAGAAAAAAACATTAAAAATAAACATTAAATAACAGAAGAAAACGATAAAATAAACATTTACTTATTACACTTAAATTTTCACACACACACACACACACACACACACACACCACACACACACCCCCACACACACACACCACACACACACCACACACACACCACACACACACACACACACACACACACGCACACACGCTGGCAGCGCCATTTGTGGGTCACTGAGGGAAAATATTGTGACAGTCCCTCGACATTTGTTCTCCACCGACACACGCGCACGCGCAACTCACCACCAGGAGCTCCCGTCCACGCGCGTCAGTTCGAAGCAGGAGCAGAAGAAGAAGAGGATCAGGACCCTGGAGGATCTGACCCGCATCGTCCGTCCCGGGCCGTGCTCGTGCGGGGTCATGATGTGGTGTCCGGAGGGGCTGAGGCGCACGTGCGTCCAGGTGTGTCCAGGTGCGTCCAGGTGCGTCCAGGTGCGTCCAGGTGCGTCCAGGTGCGTCCAGGTGAAGCTCGGTCCAGGCGCAGGTAAAATCCTCGATCCTCGGGTCCAAGCGCGTGTTTCTCCTGCGACTCGTTCGCGGGTCTCGAACCAGTGACTGCGTTTTCTCCCCCAAGACCACACACACCTCCTTCCTGCGCCCCCTCCTCCCATCCCCGCCCCTCACCCCTCGACACCCCCAAAAACCACTTCACACTCACGACCTGAAACACTTGAATTCATCACATTTATCGACAGTAAAAATCAGGAAATGACAAATAAAGAGGAAACAATAGAAGCTAAAAAATACATGAAAATCTAATAATAATGTTAATAATACACGTGTACGACTAATGTACAGTCAATAATACTCATGTTATTATCAATAATACTACGACTCGTGATGACAATAACAAAAAAAGGTGATAATAATAATACTGACAATAATCAGAGCCTTTTTTGTCATAAAATAATGTTAAAATAAAACGATTGAAATAAAAATAAATAAAATACAATAAATAAAAGGAAGAAAAAATAACAAAACTAATACTACTAATAATTATGATTATTTTTTTTACAGTATTTATTTTTAAAACTATTTTAAAAAATCGGTGGAGAAAACTGAATGAAGATCAAAAACTTCACAAGTTTATTTTCGTGTTTTTGTGTTTTTAAAATGTTGGACTGTTCGTCAGTGATGCCTTCAGTTCCAAGTGTAAGTTCTGCAGCATCTCCAGCTAACAATAAACGACATTTAATTGAAATAAGAAACAATTATCATCTATTTTTTCACGAAACGAAAACGAAAAAGTTCGTCATGAATTGAAACTGAAATAGACTCAAGTTTCATTGGATTCTATTCTCGTCAAACATCCACAGAAAACTTTTTACTTTCAATAAAATGCAGAATAAAACCAGATCATTAAGATAAAAATATATACTTCACATGCTCTTAAGAGCAGCTTCAGCACGTGAGGAAACATCACTTCTATGGTATAAAGTATGTGTAGTATGTGTTGGCATCATCGCAGCAAAAGTACTTTTTATAGTAATAAATACTACACAGTATTTGCAGTGTTTCAGAAATCACTTTTATTAGCACTGGTGTTGGTGGTGAAACAACACATAAATAATGTGATTGATGATATAATCTTTTAGTATTTACAACTCTGAGTACCAACTGTAATATTTGTATTATTGTTACGTTTAAACTGAAAAAAACACTGTTTACACACACGGATACAAATTGTGTTTTTTCCAGATAATAAAACGTATGAAAAACACACATGTTGACATAAAATAATACGATTGAAATAAAAATAAATAAAATACAATAAATAAAAATGGAGAAAGAATAACAAAACGAATACTACAAATACTTTTGAATTAAAACCTTCTCTTTTTTTTTACCGTTTTTATTTTTAAAACTATTTTAAAACATCGATGGATAAAACTCAAATCCAACAGCGACAGAAATTGAATGAAGATGAAAAACTTCAACAAATAATCTCATTTATGATATAATTGATTAGTATTTACAACTCTGAGTACTGGAGCAACACAACTGTAATATTTACATTATTGTTACGTTTAAACTAAAAAAACACAACTGTTTACGTTTATAATATAAAAAACAGAAATAAACATTTTTTTTTCCTGCAGGAGTCTATCGAACAAAACAATATCTCACTTCTTGAACAAAGAACACACGCTTGATAGCAGGTGGTGTTGGTTCTCAGTCTTTAGGTTCAGGTTCAAATCCAGCTGCAGGTTCAACTCCGGTTCCCATGTAGTCCTGATGGGGGTGGACACCTTTCCAGGGTGTCCCCTGCCTCTGCCGCTCACCGTCTGCTGCTCAGGCCCAGATTCCGTCCTCGTCGTCCTGAGAAGCGACAACGACAGGACGTTTCAAACTTGTGTTTGATGTTCTTGTCGCTGCTCTCACCTGTTCAGGTGATGCTTTCACGACCTCCGCGTCTTCCTGGTGTTTGTGCTTCTCGTCAAAGTTTGCGGCCAAAAGTTTCATCCTCGTCTGAGTCTGAGCAGACGATACACGCGCGTCAACACCAGAGGGCGCCAGAGCTCAGTGTTTCAAGCGATAGTTAAACATTAGTGATAGTTTAGTTCAACGATCACTAATGTTTAACTCAGCAAACACAACAAAAGATAACGTCGATTAATAAAACAGGTTCATTTAGGAAAGAAAAATCTTCTGATGGTTTTATTGAAGCATCTTTTCTGGTATTTAATCGTTAAAAGACATCTTGTTTATATAAATATACATATATTTTTGTATTTAAATACTTTAAAAAATGTTATTTCCTTTATTTTTCTTCTGATATTTAATCATTAAAGACATAATATTTAACGAACACCAAAAAATATAACATAACTACTAATGTAATAACTACTAACTAACTAAAATGTAAAGATATACATGTATTTTTGTATTTAAACACTTTTTAAAATTATATTTACTGGGTTTTTTTCTGGAATTGAATCATTAAAATACATAATATTTCCCGAACACCAAAAATATAACTTATAACTACTAATAAAACGTATAAATATAAATATATTTGTGTATTTAAATACTTTAAAAAATGTTATTTATTGTTTTTTCCCCTGGTATTTAATCATTACAAGACATTATATTTATATAAATATACATATATTTTTGTATTTAAAAAAAAAAAAAAAGAAGTTATTTATTGTTTTTTTTCTGATATTTAATTATTAAAATACATCATATTTACCGAACACCAAAAATATAACATAACTACTAATAAAATGTAAAAATATACATATATTTTTGTATTTAAACACTTTTTAAAATGTTATTTATTGTTTTTTTTTCCGGTATTTAATCATTGAAAGACATAATATTTCCCGAACAACACAAATATAACTTATAACTACTAATAAAACGTATAAATATATATATATATTTTGTATTTAAACCATTTTTAAAATGTTATTTACTGTTTTTTTCTGGGATTTAATCACTAAGACTCTAAAACTCCTAAACAACAAAACTATGACTTCTTTTTTTTTTAAACTAAACATATTTGTTTTGATTAAAGCAACTTTTTTCGTGTTAATGATAAAAAATCGACCTTCATTGATGACCTCAGTGACCCCCAGAGCTGCAGTTCACAGCTGTACCTGCAGGCGGAGCTGACGCAGCATCTCCTCCTTCTGTCTCCTCAGGGTCTCCAGCTCCTCCGGGGTCTTCTCAGGGACGTCCAGCTGAGCGTCCGTCTCACTGATGGAGGACAACAGCGCCTCCTGCCTGCGCACATGGACACACACACACACATGAGTGTGAGGTGTGTGTACTTGCATGTGTGTGTGTTTGTACTTCAAAGCCAGCAGCTGCTCCAGGTGTTCCTGCTTCTCCTTCCTCAACGTGGCCATGTGACTCTCTTTCTCAGCCAACGAGACCTGAGCCGCCGTCAGTTTGTCTCTGACAACCTGCAGTTCCTGTTTCACCGTCTCCATGGAGACCAGCAGTTGATCCACCTGACGAAGACACACACACACACACACCTTTGTGTTAACATGAACACACACACGCTGGTCACACCCAACCTGGATCTTCAGGGAACTCTGGTCCAGCCGGTCCAGTTTCTCCATCTGGTCCTTGACCTGCCTGTGAGGAGGTGTTAACACAGTCTTGTTACACAATCACACACACACATGCACACACACACACACACCTCTCCATCTGCTCCACCAGGTCCTCCAGACTCTCCTTCTGGGTCTCGTTTTCTTTCAGCAGCTCCGTCAGACGCTCGACTTCCATCTTCAGTTTGAGGTCTTCAGAGGTTCCTCCCTGAAGGAGAACCAGACACACACTGAGGAGGAGGAGGCTGTGAGTGTGTGTGTGTGTATGAGTGTGTACCTCCTCAATCTCCAGCTCGTTCGTCTCCTTCTCCTTCTCCTTCTCCTTCTCCTTCTCCTTCTCCTTCTCCTTCTCCTTCTCCTTCTCCTTCTCCTTCTCCTGCATCTTCTGGATGGTTTGCTCCTGCAGGAGGAGAAACTCACGCGATGAGCATCTCCAGGTTCACTGACATGACGTCGACCTTCAGGGACCACCACGTGGAGCTGTACCTTCTCAGCCAGCAGGACCTCCAGTGCCGCAAGGCCCGAGTCTGACTTGGACGCCTCCACCTGCAGGCTCTTGATCTGCTCCTTCATGACGTCCATCTGGTTGTTCTTGTCCCTCAGGTGATCTTGTAGGTTCTCCACCTGAAGCTCATGACCAAACGACCATGACTTGAAGGTTCACACCAGAGCATCGTGGGTTCGTACCTTCTTCAGCAACACCCCCACCTTCCGTTCCTTCACCTCCATCATGTCCTTGAGGTCCTTGCACTCGCCCAGTCCACTCCTCTTCTCCTCCATCAGGTCACTCACCTGCTGGTTCTTCTGCGAGACCAGAGAGTCTTTCTCCGTCAGACGGTTGCGCAGATCCTCCACCTGGAGCACATGATGGTGAGAAGACTGGAGATACTGAGATGGTCCCGGCGATCACCTCGCTCTTCAGGAGTTCGGTGGTCTTCTCTTTGGCTCTCAGGGACTCCTTCAACACCTCCACGTGCTGACCGCTGTCCGACAGCTGGTTCTTCAGAGCGTCCAGTTTGGTCCTGAGGGAGAGGATCTCGCCGTCCTTCCGTCCCAGCTGCTGCTTCATCTGCTCCATCTGAGGGTGGAGGAAACGTTTGGTCCTGGACCTTCAGTGGTGGAGCTGAAGATGGCAGCTACCTGGCTCCTGATGAAGGCGCAGTGAGACCGAAGGGCCTCCATCTCCCGCAGCTCCTCGCCGCTCCTCGCCGCGCTGCTCCTCAGGCGCTTCATCCTGTCGTCCAGGTCCCTCAGACATCGTTCCAGCAGAGAGATCTTCACGTCCTGCGGGACAACCACAGCTTCGAGGTCATCGTGGACTTCAGCGAGAGGGGAGGTGGACCACCGACCTTCTTCTGGATGACGCTCTGGAGACTGGAGGTCTCTCTGGACTCAAACACCCCCACGGGGTCTGAGGGGTGATGGTGAGGATGGGGGAGGCAGGGATGAGCAGAAGGTGAGGGGAAGGAGGACGAGTGTTGGAGGATCACGGGGGACACCAGCAGCGGGGGGCGGTTGTAGGGGCGCCGGGGCGAGAGGCGGCGATGGGGGGGCGGAGGCGAGGGGGCGGGGAAGGAGGGGGACGAGCGGAGCAGGGGAGGGGAGTCGTGCCGGAAGGGGGGAGCCACGTGGAAAGGGGGAGGAACAGGGATGGAGGGAGACGCCGGGAAATGAGGGGAGAGGAGACGCCTCCCTCGGACCGAGGAGCCGGTCTTCGTCCTGCGGGGGTCCAGGCGTCCGTCCCACATCCTCCTCACTTGAAAGACTGGAGTCACCCGGGAGTGACGGAGGAGGATGGAGGGAGGAGGAGGAGGAGGAGGAGGAGCAGGAGGAGGAGCAGAGTCAAGGCCGTGAAAGACCAGGACACAGAAGGAGACACGGAACGATGGACAAACACAAAGACACAAACCAGGAGTGAAAGAAAAACGGGACAAAGTCGCGAACGCATGACTGGGTCTCGCCGACGACACACACTCTAGCGCACACTCAGTCAAACACAAATATTAACAAACAAAAATAAACAAACACATGAGTATACACGCACAGTGACACACACTGACACACACATATACACACAGACTCACACATACACACACGAACTAATATACATATACACACAGACTCACACACATATACACACAGACTCACAAACACATATAAACACAGACTCACACACACATATACACACAGACTCACACACATATACACACAGACTCACACCCATATACACACAGACTCACACGCACATATAAACACAGACTCACACACACATATACACACAGACTCACACACATATACACACAGACTCATATACATATACACACAGACTCATATACATATACACACAGACTCACACACATATACACACAGACTCACACACACATATACACACAGACTCACACACATATACACACAGACTCATATACATATACACACATATACACACAGACTCACACACATATACACACAGACTCATATACATATACACACAGACTCATATACATATACACACAGACTCACACACATATACACACAGACTCACACACACATATACACACAGACTCACACACATATACACACAGACTCATATACATATACACACATATACACACAGACTCACACACATATACACACAGACTCATATACACATATACACAAAGACTCACAAACACATATAAACACAGACTCACACACATATACACACAGACTCACACACATATACACACAGACTCATATACATATACACACAGACTCACACACATATACACACAGACTCACACACACATATACACAAAGACTCACAAACACATATAAACACAGACTCAAACACACATACACACAAACTCACACACATATACAAACAGACACACACACACATATACACACAGACTCACAAACAAATATACACACAGACTCACAAACACATATACGCACAGACTCACACACACATATACACACAGACTCACGTACACATATACACACAGACTCACAAACAAATATAAACACAGACTCACAAACACATATACACACAGACTCACAAACACATATAAACACAGACTCACAAACACATATAAACAGAGACTCACAAACACATACACACAGACTCACACACACATATACACACAGACTCACAAACACATATACACACATATTCACACACACATATACACACAGACTCATAAACATATGCACACAGACTCACACACACATATACACACAGACTCACAAACACATATACACACAGACTCACAAACACATATACACACATATTCACACACACATATACACACAGACTCACGCACACATATGCACACAGACTCACACACACATATACACACAGACTCACAAACACATATACACACATATTCACACACACATATACACACAGACTCATAAACATATGCACACAGACTCACACACACATATACACACAGACTCACAAACACATATACACACAGACTCACAAACACATATACACACATATTCACACACACATATACACACAGACTCACGCACACATATGCACACAGACTCACACACACATATACACACAGACTCACAAACACATATACACACAGACTCACAAACACATATACACACATATTCACACACACATATACACACAGACTCACGCACACATATACACACAGACTCACACACACATATACACACAGACTCACACACACATATACACACAGACTCACACACACATATACACACAGACTCACAAACACATATACACACAGACTCACAAACACATATAAACAGAGACTCACAAACACATATACACACAGACTCACACACACATATACACACAGACTCACAAACACATATACACAGACTCACACACACATATACACACAGACTCACAAACACATATACACACAGACTCACACACACATATACACACAGACTCACACACACATATACACACAGACTCACACACACATATACACACAGACTCACAAACACATATACACACAGACTCACACACACATATACACACAGACTCACAAACACATATACACACAGACTCACACACACATATACACACAGACTCACACACACATTTATTTAAACTTGTTTATTTCGCAACACTTTCAACCCCAGGACTCTCGATCACAGAGTGCAGTTACACAGCGTCGCTACAAGGGGGCAGTATTTCCCGAGGTGACGAAGGACTGTAGCGCAGAGACTTGATCACGTGTCAGTTCCTCTGCTGGTTTAGGTTATAAAAGTTTATTTTGTTGACACTTTTATTGACCACAGAGACTTGACCTTTGACCCTGCAAGGACTGGGATTTGAACCACCGACTGTTGACGAATCATTATGTGTTTTAGAAAAGTTACCTTGAATCAGTAGATTTTACCTTCACTGTAGTGTGTGTGTGTGCGTGTGTGTGTGGGGGTGTGTGTGTGTGCGTGTGTGTGCGTGCGTGTGGGGGTGTGTGTGTGTGCGTGTGTCTTTGTGTACATATGTCTACATGTGTATGTCATTATCTGTGTAAGTTCGAGTGAACAATGTGTGTCTTAGTGTATTTGTGTATTCATGTTGTGTATGGGAGTTTAGATGTGCATTTGTGTGTCTAAATCTTCATGTGTGTGTTGGTGCATGTACTGTATGTGTGAGAGTCAGTGTATGTGTGTGTTAGTGTATGTACATGTGTGTAAGAGTCAGTGTATACACGTGTACATGTGTGTAAGAGTCAGTGTGTGTGAACTTGTGTGTGAGTTAGTGTATGTTTGTGTACAAGTGTGTGAGTCAGTGTATGTGTGTTTACATGTGTATGAGTCAGTGTGTGTGTACATGTATGTGTGTGTGTACGTGTGTGTGTGTCATTGTATGTGTGTGTGCACACGTCACGTGTTTGAGTCAGTGTATGTGTACATGTGTGTGTGAGTCATTGACTGTGTGTGTGTACACGTGGGCGAGTCAGTGTTTGTGTACATGTGTGTGTGAGTCATTGACTGTGTGTGTGTACACGTGTGTGAGTCAGTGTGTTTGTACACATGTGTGAGTCAGTGTGTTTGTACACATGTGCGATTCAGTGTGTTTGTACACATGTGCGAGTCAGTGTGTTTGTACACATGTGCGAGTCAGTGTGTTTGTACACGTGTGTGAGTCAGTGTGTTTGTACACATGTGCGAGTCAGTGTGTTTGTACACTTTGTGAGTCAGTGTGTTTGTACACATGTGTGAGTCAGTGTGTTTGTACACATGTGCGAGTCAGTGTGTTTGTACACATGTGTGAGTCAGTGTGTTTGTACACATGTGTGAGTCAGTGTGTTTGTACACATGTGCGAGTCAGTGTGTTTGTACACATGTGCGAGTCAGTGTGTTTGTACACATGTGCGAGTCAGTGCACTCTGACGCTCAACCAGGGAAAATACCCGGAGCTCTGGATTCCAAAGGTACTGATGAAAATGTTGAGGACGGACGTGATGAAGACGATGATGATGTTGACGTTGTTCAGGAGGTTCAGACGCTTCTGCAGGACCGGATTGTTCAGGTCCCGCCTCCCTGACACACACACAGACAGACACACACACACACACACACACACACACACACACACACACACACACAAACACACACACACACACACACACACAGACCCACACATCTGTGAGCGTAAACAAACAATAACCCTTCCATCATTTCAACAGCAGGGGGCAGTAGAAGGTCAGGTCAAAGGTCAGACACTTGAATCCTATTATTTTTGTGTTAAAGTGTTAAAGTTTGACGACACAAATCGCACACGTTTGACGACACAAATCACACACACACATCAATGTTCACCACAAATATGATTTATTTGTAAAAGTCTAACAAGATCTCAAGATGCACCAGGACCTCACTCACTGTGTGTGTGTAGGTGTGTGTAGATGTGTGTGTGTGTGTCTGTGTGTGTCTGTGTGTGTCTGTGTGTGTGTGTGGTTCAGAAGTGCAGTCGTGCCAGCAGCCAGCGGAAGAAGCCGGTTCTCTTGTTGCCAAAGAAACTGATGAAACCGTTGATGACGGTCGTGGTGAAGATGATTCCTGTGGCCACGTTGTTCAGGTGGTCCAGTCTCTTGTGGTTCGACGGGACGTTCAGGTCCCTGCGGGCTGCACACACACACACACACACACACACACACACACACACACAAACACAAACACACACTCACGTGATGAAGATGATGATGATGATGATGATGATGATCACGAAAATTCGTCCACTTGAAATCTATAAAACTGCTTCGATGTTATTTACTCATGGAGCCAACAAAAACTCCCATGATGCTTTGCTACACGCCGCTGTATTTAGCGACGGCCGATCTGTCGCCACGACGCCGCGTTTTTCCAAAATTCCGCGTCGGCGCGCAGAGATGCCGGAAAGCGATCGACGGCCGCGATCGGTCGACTGGGCGGCAAAGCATCGCAGGAGCCGTCCGGGTCACCGTCACCGAGTATGTTGGTCGAAGGCGAGTTGTGTGTTCAAATGAAAGTAACACAA
The DNA here is from genome assembly GCF_982586985.1 of Callionymus lyra. Lineage (NCBI taxonomy): Eukaryota > Metazoa > Chordata > Actinopteri > Syngnathiformes > Callionymidae > Callionymus > Callionymus lyra. The sequence goes on from NC_141819.1 coordinate 3,852,010, forward strand.
AAGTGAGTCGACACCTCAGATATTTATCTTGTCATGGGACGACGCCGACAAAACAACACTTTGACACAACAAACACTAGTTTGTGTAAAGTTTATACAACAGTGTAAACAAATTGTTGCCTCAATAATAATCAACTTCTGTTTGTCATTTTCCCTCCAAAATGTCACGTGACTCGTTAGTGTAACTAGATCTGTGTCTACTTATCTTAGTGCACTGGTTAGTATCATCAGGATAGTGTACGTACTAACTAGTAACTAATCCTCCACAGATAGTATGTCTCAAATCAAACTCTGCTGCTACACACTAACAGGAAATGACGCGACAGCTTCTTCTTCTACTACTATTTAAGGATGATTTCAAGCAGCTGTAGGAACACTAGCGACACCTGCTGGCAGCACGTTTGGTTTCAAGAAATATGAGAAATATTGACGAGATATTTACGACAGTATCAGCAGCGAAGACATGTTTATCCTCGTACTGCTGCTGAAAATACACCTGTAAGTATATGTATGTATATATAGATATATATATATATCTATATATATAAAGATATATATATATATCTATATATATATAAACGTAACTTCCATTTACAACGTCAAGGTCACTAAGATGGAGTCGTTTAGTGTAGAAAGTGTCCATCGATCCATACTCAGTTTTGTGTGTGTTTTAGTGACAATCTAGTGTGTATGGAGCACTACATTTACATACTAAGAATTGAGACGCACTTATGCACGAAAAATAAGTTTAAGTACACAAGTATGATTTGAGACACAGCTACAGACTACTTTTTGTGTGAGTCCGTGTGTCTATGAGTCTGTGTGTACTTGTGGTTGTGAATCTGTGTGTATATGAGTCTGTGTGTAAAAGAGTCAGTGTATACTTGTGCTTGTGAGTCTGTGTGTACTTGTGCGTCTGTGTGTATATGAGTCTGTGTGTACTTGTACTTGTGAGTCTGTGTGTACTTGTGCTTGTGCGTCTGTGTGTATATGAGTCTGTGTGTACTTGTACTTGTGAGTCTGTGTGTACTTGTACTTGTGAGTCTGTGTGTATATGAGTCTGTGTGTACTTGTACTTGTGAGTCTGTGTGTATATGAGTCTGTGTGTACTTGTGCTTGTGAGTCTGTGTGTATATGAGTCTGTGTGTACTTGTACTTGTGAGTCTGTGTGTATATGAGTCTGTGTGTACTTGTACTTGTGAGTCTGTGTGTATATGAGTCTGTGTGTATATGAGCCTGTGTGTACTTGTTAGTCTGTGTGTATATGAGTCTGTGAGTACATGTACTTGTGAGTCTGTGTGTATATGAGTCTGTGTGTACTTGTACTTGTGAGTCTGTGTGTATATGAGTCTGTGTGTACTTGTACTTGTGAGTCTGTGTGTATATGAGTCTGTGTGTATATGAGCCTGTGTGTACTTGTGAGTCTGTGTGTATATGAGTCTGTGTGTATATGAGCCTGTGTGTACTTGTTAGTCTGTGTGTATATGAGTCTGTGAGTACATGTACTTGTTGTCCCGTGAAAAGATCTACTTCAGAAACACGAGGCTCGACTCACTCTTGTGTCGATAAATGTTAATTTAAAACACCAACAAAAACGGCGAGTACTTCAAACGTGTCCTCGTGGTTGTGTTGTTGTTGTCGACACGTTCACAGGATGAAGCGTTGGAACAGCCAGCGCAGAAAACAGCTGCGTTGAGTACACAGAGTAGACTTGATGATGTTGACGATGAAGGTGAACACGATGATGTTGGTGACACAAGAGTTCAGGGCGTTTAGGAGGCGGCGGTGAGATGAGAGGAGGGAGTACTCCAGACAAGCTACACACACATGTACACAAACACACACACACACACACACACACACCGAACATTAGGCAGTGGATGAAGATGATGATGAAAGCGAACAGTCAGTCCATGACCTCTGGTGGTGAACCGACAAACTGCACGCACGAGGGTCATATTGGGTTCTACATCATTTGTTGCTCCGCCCTCTAACCGGTTAGAGGGCGGAGCACCAAATGACGTAGAACCTGAGATTATGATGATAACTCAGGGGTTGTTTGTTTGTGTAGCAGTGTGATAGTGTTGTTGGCGACCCGTTCAGTGGATGAAGCGATGGAACAGCCAGCGCAGCAAACAGCTGCGGTGAGTACCCAGAGTAGACTTGATGATGTTGACGATGAAGGTGAACACGATGATGTTGGTGACACAAGAGTTCAGGACGACTAGGAGGCGGTGATGAGATGAGAGGAGGGAGGAGTACTCCAGACGAGCTACACACACACACACACACACATGGAGACACACAAACACACACACGGAGACACACAAACAAACACACAAAGACACAGTTGGCTACCTGGTATAAGATGAAAGTACTGATGACATCATATATTAAAGTGTTAAGCACCTATGTGTGTGTGTGTGTGTGTGTGGGGGGGGGGTGTGTTTGTGAGTGTGTGTTTGTGTCTGTGTGTGTGTGTGTGTGTGTGGGTGTGTGACTGTGTTTGTGTTTGAGTGTCCATATGTGTGTGTGTCCGTGTGTGTTTGTCCATGTGTTTCTGCGTGAATGGGTGTGTGTTTGTTGTGACTATGTGGGTGTGTGACTGTGTTTGTGTGTAGGTGTGTAGGTGTGTAGGTGTCCTTGTGTGTACATGTTTCTGCCTGAATGTGTTTGTCTTTGTGATTGTTTGTTTCTGTGTGTGTGTTTTTGTGACTGTGTGTGTGTGTCACTGTGTTTGAGTGTCCATATGTGTGTGTGTCCGTGTGTGTTTGTCCATGTGTTTCTGCGTGAATGTGTGTGTATTTGTAAGTGTCTTGTTTTTTGAGTTTGGGTGTGTGTCATTGTGTGTGTATGTCTTTGTGATTGTTTCTTTCTGTGCGTGTTTTTGTGAGTGTGCCTATGTTTGTTTGTGTGACTGTGTGTTTCTGCTCATATTGTTTTGTGAATGGGTGAGTCATTGTGTGTGTGTGTCTTTGTGATTGTTTATTTCTGTGTGTGTGTTTTTACGAGTGTGTCTATGTTTGTGTGTGTGACTGTGTTTGTGTGTGAGTTCTATGTGTGTGTTTTTCTGTGTGTGGTTTGTTTGTGTGTGTTTGTAAGTGTGTGTGTGTTTGAACTTGTGTGTTGTGTTGTTTGTGTGTTTTTGCACTTGTGTGTGTGTGTGTGTTTGGAATTGTGTGTTTGTCCATGTGTGTGTGTTTGTAAGTGTGTGTGTGTATATTTGTGTGTGTGTGCACTTGTGTGTGTGTTTTTGTGAGTGTGTGACTGTGTTGGTGTGTGAGTTCTATGTGTGTGTTTGTCCGTGTGTGTGTGTGTTTGAACTTGTCTGTTGTGTTGTTTGTGTGTGTTTGCACTTGTGTGTGTGTGTGTGTTTGTAAGTCTGTGTTTGTGTGCACTTGTGTGTGTATGTGTTTGTAAGTCTGTGTGTGTGTGTGGGTTTGCACGTGTGTGTGTGTGCGTGCACTTGTGTGTGTGTGTTTGTAAGTCTGTGTGCGTGTGTGTGTTTGCACTTGTGTGTGTGTGTGTTTGCACTTGTGTGTGTGCGTGCACTTGTGTGTGTGTGTGTTTGTAAGTCTGTGTGTGTGTGTCTGTGTTTGTTTGTAAGTCTGTGTGTGTGTGTGTTTGCACTTGTGTGTGTGTGTTTGCACTTGTGTGTGTGTGTGTGTTTGTAAGTCTGTGTGGGTGTGTGTGTGTTTGCACTTGTGTGTGTGTGTGTGTTTGCACTTGTGTGTGTGTGTTTGTAAGTCTGTGTGGGTGTGTGTGTGTTTGCAAGTCTGTGTGGGTGTGTGTGTGTTTGCACTTGTGTGTGTGTGTTTGTAAGTCTATGTGTGTGTGTAAGTCTGTGTGTGCATCTGTTTGCACTTGTGTGTGTATGTGTGTGTTTGTAAGTCTGTGTGTGTGTGTGTGTGTGTGTGTTTGCAGTTGTGTGTGTTTGTAAATCTGTGTGTGTGTGTGTTTGCACTTGTGTGTGTGTGTGTGTGTGTGTGTGTGTGTGTGTGTGTGTGCACTTGTGTGTGTTTGTAAGTCTGTGCGTGTGTGTGTTTGCACTTGTGAGTGTGTGTCGATATAAAGCAGTGAGTGGGTCAGAAATGCATCCTGGGAAACAGTCCGGTTCGTTCCATCCCAAACACAGAGATGATGATGTTGGTGATGAAGATGATGAAGATCAAGACGGTGACGCCGTCGTTCAAACTGTTCAGACGCTTCTGCTCCGCCTCCTCGGTGATGTCACGGCGAGCTACACCGGCGAGGGTCAACACAACAACGGTGGATGACGTCATCAGATGGTGACGCTAGCACGTTAGCACGTTAGCTTGTTAGCACGTTAGCTTGTTAGCACGTTAGCACGAACCCGAGGCAAGGTCTCACCGATGATGATGATGAGGACGCCGGCGATGATCTGAAGGATCAGCGAGAAGGAGATGAGGGTCAGGACGGCGGCGTAGTACCTGCGGGACGGTAGCGGAGGTTCAGTGTGTGTGTGCGTGTGTGTGTGTGTGTGTGTGCGGCGAAGGGTGGGCGCCCGGGTCGCACCTGTAGCCCGCCCCCTGCTCGATCACCGTCTTCATGTGCGTGACGTTGGCGAGGAACAGAGCCACGTCCAGCATCCCTTCGGCCGCCGTCTTCTTGGTGGCGTAGAGGTTCATGTTCAGGCTCGGCCCCACCTGGAGAGAACACAAGGTGACCTTTGACCTCCGACCTCAGGCTCATTCGAGGAACGGGTCGACGTCCTGCGGCGCCTTCCGCGAGGAACAGAAGGTCGTGTGTTCACAACGACACATGTGATATTGTGTTTCTACTGCAGTGTGTGTGTGTTAGTGTGTGTGTGTTAGAGTGTGTGAACATGTTTCTCTCACACACACTCTTTCACATTCACACACACTCTAACACACACACTGTAACGTTCACACTGAAAAACTCTCATAGACACATGAATCTACATACAGACACACACACATAAAAGCAGACGCACAAACGCCTAAACACACACACAAAGACACACATTTACAGGTACTCAGACACACACACACACATAAATACAGACACACACCCACACTCACTCAGACACATACACAGAAACACACACACCCCCACAAACACTCAAACACACACACACACACACTGAGAGACAGACACACACACACACACACACATACATACATACACACACCCACACACACTGAACAAAGACACACACGCACACACACCCACACACTGAGAGACACACACACACTCACACACACACACCCACACACTGAGAGACACACACTCACACACTGAGAGACACACACTCACACACACACACACACAAACACATTCACACACACACACAAACACACACCCACACACTGAGAGACACACACTCACACACTGAGAGACACACACTCACACACACACACACACACTGAGAGACACACACACACAAACACACACTCACACACTGAGAGACACACACTCACACACACAGACACACACTGAGAGACACACACTCACACACACACACAAACACTCACACACACACTGAGAGACACACACACACACACACACACACACACACTCACACACACAAACACACACTCACACACTGAGAGACACACACTCACACACACACACACACACTGAGAGACACACACTCACACACACACACACACACACTGAGAGACACACACTTACACACACACCCACACACTGAGAGACACACACTCACACACACACCCACACACTGAGAGACACACACTCACACACACACACACACACTGAGAGACACACACACAAACACACACTCACACACTGAGAGACACACACTCACACACTGAGAGACACACACTCACACACACACACACACACTGAGAGACACACACTCACACACACACACACACACACTGAGAGACACTCACACACACACACACACACACACACACACACACACACACACTGAGAGACACTCACACACACACACACTCACACACACACACACACACACTGAGAGACACTCACACACACACACACACACACTGAGAGACACTCACACACACACACACACACACACACACACACACACACTGAGAGACACTCACACACACACACACACACACACACACACACACACACACTCACACACACACACACACACACACTCTGGTAGTTCTTCACACCTGGACTCTAATGGACATTTGATGGACGTCCAGGTTCGACAGAAGAAACACAAACCCCTCAGTTGTAGACCCTCACTGTGAAGGTCAGAGGTCACCGGGACCTTCTGACCACACACGACGGTCAATGTCTTCCCCCTCTGAGGGTCAACACTCCCATGATGCCGAGCGGAAACCCTGCTGAGTACCAGAGGACTCACCTGTAAGGGGCCTCCGGCCGGCATGGTGGATCTCATGGAGGCCAGGTCCATCTCGCGGTTCTGGTCCCGGTCGGTCTTCATGATGCTGGTGTTCTGGAGGCGAGCGACGAGTGGCGCCGACGGCTCCTCACAACAAACATGGCATTGACGCGCTGAAGCTCCGCCCACAGACGACCACCGCCACGACGTCACCGTCGATGATCACGTGACCGTCGGGGGTCACGACCTCAACGCTTCACATCAAAGATGGAGGGTTCGGATCCCGGTCTCGTGCCAGCTTTCCAGCTGCTCCGCTTGAATCGAGGATGAGAGGAACCGTCCAGATGAGTCACGACTCTTTGATCCGACTCGTGACGAGTCGCAGGAGGTCGTAGGGTCAAGTCCACACTGACACTGACATCAGTGACCCTGTGACTGCAACACAATTCTCCTTTGTGCAGTAAAACAATGAGTGTCTGGCACCGCACAACACCGTCAGTCACTCACACACACACACCTGCAGACTCACACTGACACACACACATAAAACAAACACACATCTGCAGACTCACACTGACACACACACATAAAACACACACACATCTGCAGACTCACACTGACACACACACATAAAACACACACACATCTGCAGACTCACACTGACACACACACATAAAACACACACACATCTGCAGACTCACACTGACACACACACATAAAACACACACACACCTGCAGACTCACACTGACACACACATACATAAAACACACACACACCTGCAGACTCACACTGACACACACACACACGTGCATAAACACACACGTATATACATAGAAACACACATATATATACACACACACACACACATACATAAAACACACACGTACAGTATATACATAGAAACACACATATATATACACACACATACATTAAACACACGTATATATATACACACACACACATAAAACACACGTGTATACATAGAAACACACACATATATATATATACACACACACACATATATAAAACACACACGTATACACATAGAAACACACATATATATATACACACATACATAAAACACACATGTATACATAGAAACACACATATATATACACACACACATACATAAAACACACGTGTATACATAGAAACACACGTATATATATACACACACACAGATACATAAAACACACACGTATATACATAGAAACACACATATATATACACACACACATAAAACACACGTGTATACATAGAAACACACATATATATACACACACGTACATAAACACACGTGTATACATAGAAACACACATATATATACACACACACATATATATACACACACGTACATAAAACACACGTGTATACATAGAAACACACATATATATACACACATACATAAAACACACGTGTGTACATATAAACACACATATATATATACACACACACATATATAAAACACACACACCTATATACATAGAAACACACATATATATACACACACATACATAAAACACACGTATATACATAGAAACACACATATATATACACACACATACATTAAACACACGTATATACATAGAAACACACATATATATACACACACACTCACACAAATACATAAAACACACAAACACCTGCAGACTCACACTGAGGAACTACACACACATACATAAAACACACGTGTATACATAGAAACACACATATATATACACACACACATACATAAAACACACGTGTATACATAGAAACACACATATATATATACACACACATATATAAAACACACACACACCTATATACATAGAAACACACATATACAGTATATACACACACATACATAAAACACACGTATATAAATAGAAACACACATATATATACACACACGCTCACACAAATACATAAAACACACACACACCTGCAGACTCACACTGAGGAACTACACACACACACATACATAAAACACACGTGTATACATAGAAACACACATATATACACACACACATACATAAAACACACGTTTATACATATAAACACACATATATATACACACACATACATAAAACACACGTGTATACATAGAAACACATATATATTCACACACATACATAAAACACACGTATATACATAGAAACACACATATATATATACACACACATATATAAAACACACACACCTATATACATAGAAACACACATATATACACACACACTCACACATATATACATAGAAACACACATATATATATATGTATATACATTCACAAACACACATACATAAAACACACACACCTATAGACATAGAAACACACATATATATACACACAAACTCACACAAATACATAAAACACACACACACCTGCAGACTCACACTGAGGAACTACACACACATACATAAAACACAAACACCTATAAAATCGAAACACATATAAAGATATACATACACACACACACATAAATAAAACACACATAAACACCTGCAAGCTCACAATGAGGAACCACACACACACACACACATAAAAAACAAACACATATATACATTGAAACACATATATACATAAAAACACACACACACACAAACTGAGGAATGACACGGATGCTCAGACACACACACCTGCATACACACTTAGGAATGACACACACCCACCTGCAGACACACTTCGAGGAGTTACACACAAATAAAAACATAAAACACACACAAAAACATTTATGAATATACACTGACACACACCTGCAGGTACAAACTGCCGAATCACACACATACAGGTATACATACATATAAACACACACACGTTCAGACACACACTGAGGGATTACACACACATATTCATACACAAACACATATTCATACACACACACACAGACGTGTAAACATTAAAAGTCACTCAAACACACAGTGTCACTAACTTCTCTTATGCACACAAATGTTGACACACTCAAACACCCACACCCACGCAAACATTCTTGCTCACACACACGCGCGCGCACACACACGCGCACGGTTCTTCCACCAAACAGTGACACAAACATCAACACAATGTTCGTGTGTTTTGTTCTCAACAATCTTTGACATGTTTTCATGTTACAAACAGTCAAGTTTTCGACTTTAAAACGCATTTCCGGTTCCAGTATAAAACCTCGAAGACGATAACAACCGGTGTAAGATTAGGTTCGAGACATTTAAAAAGACTCGGACTGAAGTGTTTGTGTCTCATTAATGAATAATTAATCTATTAATTAACTTTATTAAAGTAACAAAACGATCACTTGGTCGCCAGACTCGCGCAAGCATCGCTGACGCTGCTCTTATTTTGAAAGCCTCGCCTCTGGTTCTCGGGATCATTTGACTGGAGGTTCGCCCGCCTACACGTCGTCATCGCCGGGGAGTCCGGACCAGCCCAGCCAGGAGACTCACTCCTGCTAACAGGTCTACTCTGGGGGGTTCGTCGTTTTGGACCGAAACACTAAACTCTTGGACGCCATTTTTCCGACGCTTTAAAAAAAAGTAAAGCTGGCGCAGCTGCGCGACATCGCCGGGTCAACGGAACCACTTTCGCCCGGGGGCAGCAGTCTGTCGCGGCGACCCAGGCTCCATGCCCCCCCGACACCCCCCCACACCCTGGTCTAGTTCTGCTTGGTGTCACAGAACTTCCGTTTGAAGTCAGGATTCTTGAGGCGCTTCTTCCAGTTCCTGTTACGACACAAGTGTAAGTTAAACTCACAACACACACACACACACACACACACACACACACACACACGCACACACACACACGCACACACACACATTCCTCTGTTGAACTTTTGTCAACGACTCTCCTGCGACGACGTGATTGACACCTGAAGAATGTGTCAGAATCCTTCTCTCCCGTCACTCAAAAACAAACAATTGACGGACAGGAAGTTGGAGACTGGGGAGGGGGGGGGGTTAAGGAGTCTCCGGTCGCCATGGAAACGAGAGTGCGCGCTCGTGATTGTGTGGCGAGAACTTGACCTGTGGAGCTTCTCCCACATTTTCAGGTGAAGGTGCTCTCCAGCGCCACCTGTGGGCCACAGCAGGATCAGACATGCCTGTCAGAGGAGAGCAGTTTTATTTTGAAATTATTATCGTAAAACTCGTAATACACGTGTTTTGCTTGTCATTTCATTTTTGTGATTATTTCCTGCCTCTCGAAATAATTAGAGTAAATATTGTGATCGTATTTAGAAAAAAACGTCATTATCAAGGTTTATTATTATTTCATGTTATTTATATCCAGTTTTTAACCGTCATACTTCGGCTCTTCGTTGCTCTATTTATGTTTGACGGCCCCTAAAAATATGGCCCTCAGAGAAATGTGATAGTTCACCTCAGGTCAGCTCTTGATGTCCAGCTGAACGTCGTCATGTGAGCAGAAGCCGTTCACGGGTCTGAGAACATCATCGTCTCCATGACGACGATCAACTGTGTATTTGCATCAACTTTATATATTTAAACGTAAACTAGTATCTGGTGTCATGTAGTGAATGTTCTTCAAGACGCAGTAACTTCTCATCATGACCATGTTTTACACTTTATTACTTTATAAAGTTGCTCTGAAATCTGGACGAACGAGAGGTTACGAGAGTCCATTATGACGTAATAATGACTTCACTCCTCCTCCAGCTGTGATCACGCTTTGTTTATACAACGAGTCCCTTGGAGGTGAAGACCATTGATGACGCTCGGCGATAAACCGCCACTCACAATGACCAATCACAGCAGAGTGGGTGTGGTTATGGTCGACAAGATTTCATCTCCAGAGCAAAAAAATGTTTTCAGTGGGCGGAGCTTAAGATCATTTTCTAATGTCAATATTTCAAATTTCAAAGTTTCACTCTTGCTTTTAGCAACAGCTAATAAAGTTAGCAAACCCTAATAAAGTTAGGAACAGCTAATAAAGTTAGCAATAGCTAACAAAGTTAGCAAACGCTAATAAAGATAGGAACAGCTAATAAAGTTAGCAATTGCTAATAAAGTTAGCAACAGCTGATAAAGTTAGCAAACACTAATAAAGTTAGGAACAGCTAATAAAGTTAGCAAACGCTAACAAAGTTAGGAACAGCTAACAAAGTTTACAACAGCTAATAAAGTTAGCAACAGCTAATAAAGTTAACAACAGCTAACAAAGTTAGCAACAGCTAACAAAGTTAGCAAACGCTGATAAAGATAGGAACAGCTAATAAAGTTAGCAACTGCTAATAAAGTTAGCAACTGCTAATAAAGTTAGCAAACACTAATAAAGTTAGGAACAGCTAATAAAGTTAGCAAACGCTAATAAAGTTAGGAACAGCTAACAAAGTTTACAACAGCCAATAAAGTTAGCAACATCTAATAAAGATAGGAACAGCTAATAAAGTTAGCAACTGCTAATAAAGTTAGCAAACCCTAATAAAGTTAGGAACAGCTAACAAAGTTAGCAACTGCTAATAAAGTTAGCAACAGCTAATAAAGTTAGCAAACACTAATAAAGTTAGGAACAGCTAATAAAGTTAGCAAACGCTAACAAAGTTAGGAACAGCTAACAAAGTTTACAACAGCTAATAAAGTTAGCAACAGCTAATACAGTTAGGAACAGCTAATAAAGTTAACAACAGCTAACAAAGTTAGCAACAGCTAATAAAGTTAACAACAGCTAACAAAGTTAGCAACAGTTAATAAAGTTAGCAACAGCGAATAAACTTAGCTGTTGCTCATTTCATTAGCTGTTGTTAGCTACCACGTTGAAACAAAATGGCCGACATGTTAGCGGTTGGTTCAGACTCTGCAACATCACCAACCATCTCACGAGTCAAACATCTTCTTGTCTCCAGGACCAGAGCCTGGTCAAGTGTCCTGGTCCTTCTCCACGTCTACAGCTCCTGCATGGATGGATTCTCCCTCACCATGGCCTCGGACATCGACCCGCTGAGTCCTCCGACCCTGCTCGGGTCCCAGACTCCGTCCTCTCACCTGGTTTCGTGTCAGTGACCCGGCGGGCGTCATGTCCCACGACCGGGCGGCGAGGTTGACCGTCCCCGAGCAGTCCCCGAGTTCTTCCCCTCTGACCCCCGTCAAGAGTCTGCCCGGCTCGGACTCTCAGGTGGTGGAGCTGCTGGACCCCCTCGAGGTCCCGCGGCGGCGCCGCCACACGATGGACCGCGACTCCAGAACCGCCGAACACAGGTTCTTTCGCCGGAGTGTGATCTGCGACTCCAACGTGACGGCGCTCGATCTTCCCAGCAAAGCCGCCGTGATCCTGCTGTCCCCCCCGGATCTAGGTCCCGTGTTTCCTCTTCAAGTCCCAGATCCTGGTCCCGCCGGTGGCCCTGAAGCACCCGCGGCCGCGTCCGTGTCTGAGAGTGGACCGCCAGGTTCAGAGGTCGACGAGAACCTCAGGGGTCATGAGACCAAAGAGCTGGTTGAAGTTCTGCACCAGGAGGCTGTGCTGGTCCAGAGGGTGTCTGCGGGTCCACCTGCAGAAGGACCTGGACCTGTCAGGGTGAGCGACAAAGATCCAGACCCCGGAGAGGATGGTGGGCGGAGCCAGCAGGTGAAGGCTCGCGCAGAGCAGAAGAAGGTCCAGGACGACATCGAGGAGGTGGAGACCAAAGCTGTGGGAACATCTCCCGACGGAAGGTTCCTCAAGTTCGACATCGAGCTCGGAAGAGGATCCTTCAAGACCGTCTACAAGGGCCTGGACACGGAGACCACGGTGGAGGTCGCCTGGTGCGAGCTGCAGGTGAGTCCAGTTCCTGCTCCTCTTCATCACTTATCTTCATCACTTATCTTCATCACTGCTCCTCTTCATCACGGATCCTCTTCATCACTGCTCTTCTTCTTCACTGCTCTTCATCACTGATCCTCTTCATCACTGCTCCTCTTCATTACTTATCTTCATCACTGCTCCTCTTCATCACTGCTCCTCTTCATTACTTATCTTCATCACTGCTCCTCTTCATCACTGCTCCTCTTCATCACTGATCTTCTTCATCACTGCTCCTCTTCATCACAGCTCTTCATCACTGCTCCTCTTCATCACTTATCTTCATCACTGCTCCTCTTCATCACAGCTCTTCGTCACTGCTCCTCTTCATCACTGCTCCTCTTCATCACTGCTCTTCATCACTGCTCCTCTTCATCACTGATCTTCATCACTGCTCCTCTTCAT
>NC_141819.1:3870517-3920517 GCF_982586985.1 Callionymus lyra
GAGAGATGACGGCCATCAAGCTGTGGCTGCGGATAGAAGATGTCAGGAAGCTGAAAGGTTTGTGCGCATGGACGCACAAACATGTGCGACGATCACACTCACGGTGCGCTCTGGTCTGCAGGAAAGTACAAAGACAACGAGGCCATAGAGTTTTCCTTCGACCTCAACAAGGACGTTCCCGAAGATGTTGCTCAGGAGATGGTGAGATGATCGGAGGGACGTGGGCTGGAGCTGTAACTGTAGCGCGTCGTCTTCCACAGGTGGAGTCGGGCTTTGTTGCCGAGGGCGACCACAAGACCATGACCAAAGCCATCAAAGACAGAGTTGCTCTGATCCTCAAGAAGCGAGAGCAGAGACTTCTGGTGAAGAGACGGCAGGAGCAGGTGAGTCTGTGATCTCACTCGGGTGAGTCCGTGATCTCACTCGGGTGAGTCTGTGATCTCACTCGGGTGAGTCCGTGATCAAATTCGGGAGAGTCCATTATCTCATCCAGTAGATTCCATGATCCCACCGAGTAGAGTCCAAGATCTCACTCATGTGAGTCCGTGATCTAACTTGGGTGAGGCCATGATCTCATCCAGTAGAGTCCATGATCTAACTTGAGTGAGTCAGAGATCTCACCCAGTAGAGTCCATGATCTCACCCAGTAGAGTCCATGATGTCACTCGAGTGAGTCCATGATCTCACCCAGTAGAGTCCATGATCTCACTCGAGTTAGTCCATGATCTCACCCAGTAGAGTCCATGATCTCACCCAGTAGAGTCCATGATCTCACCCAGTAGAGTCCATGATCTCACCCGAATGAGTCCATGATCTCACCTATTAGAGTCCATGATCTTACCCACTAGAGTCCATGATCTTACCCAGTAGAGTCCATGATCTCACCCAGTAGAGTCCATGATCTCACCCAGTAGAGTCCATGATCTCACCCAGTAGAGTCCATGATCTCACCCAGTAGAGTCCATGATCTCACCCGAATGAGTCCATGATCTCACCTATTAGAGTCCATGATCTTACCCACTAGAGTCCATGATCTTACCCAGTAGAGTCCATGATCTCACCCAGTAGAGTCCATGATCTCATCCAGTAGAGTCCATGATGTCACTCGAGTGAGTCCATGATCTCACCCAGTAGAGTCCATGATCTCACCTAGTAGAGTCCATGATCTTACCCACTAGAGTCCATGATCTTACCCAGTAGAGTCCATGATCTCACCCGAGTGAGTCTATGATCTCACCTAGTAGACTCCATGATCTTACCCACTAGAGTCCATGATCTTACCCAGTAGAGTCCATGATCTCACCCAGTAGAGTCCATGATCTCACCCGAGTGAGTCCATGATCTCACCTAGTAGAGTCCATGATCTTACCCACTAGAGTCCATGATCTTACCCAGTAGAGTCCATGATCTCACTCGAGTTAGTCCATGATCTTACCCAGTAGAGTCCATGATCTCACTCGAGTTAGTCCATGATCTCACCCAGTAGAGTCCATGATGTCACTCGCGTGAGTCCATGATCTCACCCAGTAGAGTCCATGATCTCACCTAGTAGAGTCCATGATCTTACCCAGTAGAGTCCATGATCTTACCCAGTAGAGTCCATGATCTCACCCGAGTGAGTCTATGATCTCACCTAGTAGAGTCCATGATCTTACCCACTAGAGTCCATGATCTTACCCAGTAGAGTCCATGATCTCACCCAGTAGAGTCCATGATCTCACCCGAGTGAGTCCATGATCTCACCTAGTAGAGTCCATGATCTTACCCACTAGAGTCCATGATCTTACCCAGTAGAGTCCATGATCTCACTCGAGTTAGTCCATGATCTCACCCAGTAGAGTCCATGATCTCACCCGAGTGAGTCCATGATCTCACCTAGTAGAGTCCATGATCTTACCCACTAGAGTCCATGATCTTACCCAGTAGAGTTCATGATCTCACCCAGTAGAGTCCATGATCTTACGGGTGAGTGTTATGTGAGGGTCAGGTGTATCTCACCTGGTTGTACCTGTGTTTGCCCACAGATGGCGACGGAGGAGACCGACGGGGACCAGCAGTTGCCCTGTGGTGAGTTCTGGAACTTCCTGTCGTCTTCTGGTCGCCCGTCTAAAGTGTTCTTCTCTGACCACCGCTCTTCAGCTGAAGGGGGCGCCGACAGTGGTCATGGTCCCGTCCTCCTGTCGCCCCAGTCCGTGTCCTACGGCCACCCCCCCGCGACCTACGCCCCGCCCCTGGTGAGTGATGATGTCATCGCAGCACCTTGTTCTGATAACAAGATGGCTTGCTGAAGATGCATGACCTTGAATTCACTGTGATTGCATCATGTGATGGTTCCACTTCCTGCTCACTCACTCGGCAGGTTCATAATGATCTCCAGTGTGTGTGTCTTCATACAATTGTGGTGACTTTCCCAGATGTGTGTGTTTGTACCTCATGTCTTCCGTCTCCACTTGTTCTGCTCTCCAGTCCGGTCGCGGTCGTAGCATGTCTGTGTGTTTCCCTCCTGTCTCCCTCACACTGCCCCCTGCTGGCCCTCCCTCGCCATCGTCGTCGGTCGCCGGTCGCCTCTCTAAAGCGCTGGAGTCGGTCTTGTCGCTCAACGCGGGACCTTCTGCGCCCAGATCCAGGCAGCGGAGGTCCAGCCTGCCCACTGTGGTGGCGCCCCCTGTAGGTGTAGAGAACTCACTGACGCTTCAATATTCTTTCTTCCTCAGTGGACAGAACTTCGTCTCTGACCTGTCGGTGCGTACGGCAAACTACCTTAATACTACTGGACTACTGTAGTATTATAGTTACTGTACCACTGTAGTAATTACACTACTTTAGAGTTACTGTAGGAATAATAGTACTGTAGCATTACTGTACAACTTTAGTAATTATACTACTGTAAAGTTACCGTAGGAAAAATACTACTTTAGCATTACTGTACAACTGTAGTTATTTTACTACTGTAAAAATACTGTACTACTGTAACAATAGTACTACAGTAGTTACTGTGGTACTTTTGTAAAAATACTACAGTAGTTACTGTGGTACTGTAGTAATAATACCACTCTAGAGATACTGTACTACTGTAGAGTTACTGTACCACTGTAGTAATTTTACTACTGTACAGGTTATGTACTATTGCAGTAATAACACTGCAGTAGTTACTGTGGTATTGTAGTAATAATACTACTCTAGAGATACTATACTACTGTAGAGTTACTGTACCACTGTAGTAATTACACTACTGTAGAGTTACTGTAGGAATAATACTACTGTAACATTACTGTACAACTACAGTAATTATACTACTTTAAAGTTTCTGTACTATTGTAGTAATAACACTGCAGTAGTTACTCTGGTACTGTAGTAATAATACCACTCTAGAGATACTGTACTAGTGTACAGTTACTGTACCCCTGTAGTAATTGTACTACTGTAGAGTTTCTGTACTATTGTAGTAATAACACTGCAATAGTTACTCTGGTACTATAGTAATAATACCACTCTAGAGATACTGTGCTAGTGTAGAGTTACTGTACCACTGTAGTAATTGTACTACTGAAGAGTTTCTGTACTATTGTAGTAAAAATACTGCAGTAGTTACTGTGGTACTGTTGTATTAATACTACAGAAGTTACTGTGGTAGTGTAGTAATACTACTACTCTAGAGATACTGTACTACTGAAGAGTTACCGTACCACTGTAGTAATTACACTGCTGTAGAGTTACTGTAGGGAAACGTATTACTGTAGCATTTCTGCACAACTGTAGTAATTATACTACTGTAAAGTTAATGTACTACTGTAGAAATAATACTACAGTAGTTACTATGGTAATGTTGTAATAATACTACAGTAGTTACTGTGGTACTGTTGTAATAATACTACAGTAGTTACTGTGGTGCTGTAGTAATAATACCACCCTAGAGATACTGTACCACTGTAGTAATTGTACTACTTTAAAGTTACTGTTACTCACAGGAAAAGCCAGAGAGTTGATCGACATGATGCAGAGAAGGATATACCGTGAGTCCAGGAGACCAGGTGGAAAGGTAGTCAGGCGAGAAGCTCATGTGCAGGTTTTCAGTTGTACTGCTATGGTATTCTGGAGTGAGTTAGATGAAGTGATGCAGAACATCCCCCGAGGTGAGAGAGTGGTAGTTGGTGCAGACTTCAATGGACATGTTGGTGCAGGAACTAGAGGTGACGAAGAAGTGAAGGCCAGGTTTGGTATCCGGGACAGGACCACAGAGGGACAGATGGTGGTAGAGGCACTCATAAGAGTGGAGGTAGGAGCACACAGGTAGACTTCATCTTGTGTAGACGATAATCTGAAGGACATCGGTGACTGTGAAGGCAAAACAAAAAGAGATAGAGATTGGAAAGACGTCCAGCAGGTTTGGGTGATTGAGGATAGAGAGGGGCATGTTGTGACAGGTGCCACCAAAGTAATAGCAACGTGGAAAGAGTACTTTGAATGAGGAAATTGAAAGGGAGCAAAGGGTAGAAGAGGCAACTAGTGTGAACCAGGAAGTAGCAGATATTAGTAAAAGGGAAGTGTGGGAGGCATTGAAGAGGAAGAAGAATGAAAAGAGAGTCCTGATGATATACCTGTGGAGGTATGGAAGTGTCTAGGAGAGGTGGCAGAAGAGTTTCTTGTTAGACTATTCAACAAGATCTTGGAGAGTGAGGAGATTCCCGAGGAATGGAGAACACGTGTGATGGTGCCCATCTTTAAGAATAATGGAAGATGTTCAGAATTGCAGTAACTATAGAGGAATAAAGTTGATGAGCCATACAATGAAGTTATGGGAAAGAGTAGTGGAAACTAGACTGAGAGCAGAAGTCAGCATCTGTGAGCAACAGTATGGTTTCATGCCTAGAAAGACTACTACAAATGCAGGATTTGCTTTAAGAAAAAGGGAGAAGCTCAGAGGGAGCTGCATTGTGCCTTTCGTAGATCTGGAAAAAGCAAATGACAGGTGCCGAGAGAGGAACTACGGTACTGTATGAGGAGGTCTGGAGCGGCAGAGAAGTATGTTAGACCGGTGCAGGAAATGTATGTTAGACTGGTGCAGGACATGTATGTTAGACTGGTGCAGGAAATGTATGTTAGACTGGTGCAGGACATGTATGTTAGACCGGTGCAGGACATGTATGTTAGACCGGTGCAGGACATGTATGTTAGACCGGTGCAGGACATGTATGTTAGACTGGTGCAGGACATGTATGTTAGACTGTTGCAGGACATGTATTTTAGACCGGTGCAGGAAATGTATGTTAGACTGGTGCAGGACATGTATGTTAGACTGGTGCAGGAAATGTATGTTA
Organism: Callionymus lyra; assembly: GCF_982586985.1. Lineage (NCBI taxonomy): Eukaryota > Metazoa > Chordata > Actinopteri > Syngnathiformes > Callionymidae > Callionymus > Callionymus lyra. Next base: position 3,875,836 of record NC_141819.1, read on the forward strand.
GACTGGTGCAGGACATGTATGTTAGACTGGTGCAGGACATGTATGTTAGACTGGTGCAGGACATGTATGTTAGACTGGTGCAGGACATGCATGTTAAACTGGTGCAGGACATGTATGTTAGACTGGTGCAGGACATGTATGTTAGACTGGTACAGGACATGTATGTGAGGTGTGCTCAGGTGTGACAGAGAAGTTCAAGGTGGAGGTGAGACTACATCAGGGTTCGACTCTAAGTTCTTTCTTGTTTGCGTAAGTAAGTAAGTAAGAAAGGGCGCCTTTCTAGACTAATTAGAGATGAGGTTAGACAGGAACCTCCATGGACGATGATGTTTGCAGATGACATTGCTATCTGTGGTGAGAGCAGAGAGCAGGTGCAGGAGAAGCTGGAGAGGTGGAGATATGCTCTAGAAAGGAGAGGAATGAAGGTTGGTCGCAGCAAGACAGAATATATGTGTGTGAATGAGGGGAACCCAAGTGGAACCATGAGGCTACAGGGAGATGAAGAAGGTGGAGGAATAATTAAGTATTTAGGGTCAACAGTCCAGAGCAGTGGAGATTGTTGAACAGAGGATAAGAAACAAGTTCAAGCTGGGTGGAATGGGTGGAGAAACGTGTCAGGGGTAATGTGTGTCTGCTCCAGCCATGATCTATGGTCTAGAGACAGTGGTGCTGAGGAAAAGGCAGGAAGCAGAGCTGAAGGTAGCAGAGGTGAAGATGTTGAGGTTCTCTGTGGGAGTGATGAAGATTGATCAGGAATGAGTCAGTCAGAGGAACATGTGAGATGTTTTGGAGATAAGGTCAGAGAGAATGAGATGGTCATGTACAGAGGAGAGATAGAGAGTATGTTGGTAGAAGGATGCTGGGGTTGGAAGTGCCAGGCAGGAGGTCTAGAGGAAGACCAAAAAGAAGGTTTATGGATGTAGTGAAGGAGCACATGAAGTTTGTTGGTGTGAGAGAGGGAGATACAGAGAACAGTCTTAGATGGAGGAGGTTGATTCGCTGTGGTGACCCCTGAAGGATAAGCCCAAAGAGTAGAGTTACTGTACTATTGTAGAATTACTACAGTTGCTACTGTAGTATTATTACTACAGTAGTTACTGTAGTATTGTAGAATCACATTACTTCAGTATAGCCTCAATACTGTAGTTTTTACTGCACTACTGTAGAGTTTTGTCCACATCACTGTCCACCTCCTTCACTTCTGCGCTGTCCGTCTGTCTCCCCATCTTCCACTCGTTGCTGGTGTTCTGGTCTTTCTACAAACTTCTGGTTTTTCCTCAGAGGGTCGATGTTTCTCCTAAGTTGCTCCGGCCGGCTGCTGCAGGAGTTGGTGGATGTTCTGGTGGCTTTGAGATACCAGCCCCATTCTTCCCTTCTGTCCCTGAACGACGAGTTTCCTTATCTCCCCCTCCAATCGCCCCCCCAAAGTCCTACAGCAACCAAAGACGCAAGAGCACGTCAGTCTTGGAGGCGCATACACACCACTTCCAACCCGCCTACGCTCGTTACGGCAGCAGTCTGCATCCCTTCTCCGGCATGGAGATGATGGACACCCCTGCTCTCTTCAAGGCCACAGCAGGGTTCCAGAGGACTTTGGGGGGAGAAGGATTGGTAGATCAAAGGGTTCACCAGGAGCAGGAGGAGGTGGTCAGGAGACTCAGTCTGAATCAAGTCGCCCTGCTGGACCACTTCGAGGCCTTGGGCTACAGAGGGGGGTACCCCCTCCCTACTCATCCACTGGCACACCTGACTTTCTACCAGCACAGACAAGCAGGACTTTTAGAACCTGGACCTTCAGTGGGGTACCTGCACCCCCACCTCCTCCAGAGATTGACCCCCGTCCCGTCCCAGCTTGCCCCCCTCTGTGGCTCTCCGGACTGCTGTTGCGCGATGTCCCCCCACATGTCTGAAGCCCCGCACCCTGCTTCAGGGATTGGTGACTCCAACATTCTGGCTCCTCGACTGCTTCGAGCCCGGCGGGGCTCTCTTGACCAGGCTTTGGAGGAGGCCTCTGGTCCTGGTTCAGTGGGGTCTGGATCTGGACTGTGCGGCTCTAGTGCTCGTCTGCAGCCCGTCACAGAGGAACTGCTTGCGTATGTGAGTCCGGAGCTGTCGGTTCCTGCGGCAAGTCTGGGGGTGCGGACCCCAGAACCTGTCACAGATACGGTGGGATGGTCAGACACCTGGGGGCTTCAGTCTCCCCCTCTCTTTCTGAACCCTGACCCACAGTCATGTGACCCCCAGCCGTTCTTTCTGCAGCTGGACCCTTTGAACCAGAACCTTTGGGCCCGACATGAAGAGGTGGGCCCGTCCCCTCCTGAGTCCCAGTACCACAAGTCTTTGTGGACCACAAGTCTGGTATCCAGTCTTGGAATCTCAAGAGTTCTGGCACCGTCCAGGTCCAGTTTTGATGCAGACTCCAGAACCTGAAGGTCACTTATTAATGTCATGTGACACAGACCAGGAAAAGTTTTTTATTAAAACCTCACATTTGCACACCAGAGTGGCACCTCCTGTCCACAACCTTTGACCCTTCACTTCAGTCTGCATCAGTGTTCGGACCTGGAGCTCCCAGACGTCAGAGTGTGTCATGGAAGTTCTGGTGTCAGCTGGTTGACCCAGAAGCAGCCAGGTCGCCCTCTGATGTCGCCAACTGTAAACAAACCTGTGTCTATACACGTTTGACGTCTTGAAATCAAACCAAAGTTTCTCTGAAAGTAAAATGGAAGAAAAAAACACATCAGAAACCTTCATTGCCATGGAAACATCACAGAAACTTTGGGGAGTTGGTTCAACAGACACATATTGGCAGTTGTCAGTGTCACGAGATGTCATCAGAGTCATGTGATTTCATTGACGTCATGTGATCTAATCAGTGCCACATGATGCTACCTGATGACATACGTGTCACGTGATATCCGTGTCTTGTGACGTCATGCGTTGTAATTGTGTCACGTGATAACGCATGACGTCAGCGGTGTCACTTGATCTCATCGCTGTCCGGTGGAGTCGTGTGACTTTATTTGTAAACAATGTAACGTCCAGAAGGTTTTTGGCTTCCTACGGGAAGAACAAAAGTTTTCAAACCTCACGTTTTTTGTTGTGTTTTAAAAGTGTGTGAATAATAATGCATGTTCGCTCTAACGTTAACTGCAGCCATGTGTGTGTGTGTGTGTTTGCTTCTGTGAGTGTGTTTCTACTTGAGATAACTTGATTTCTCAAACCTTTCAGGCTCCTGCTATGCTGCCCCCCTCCTCGTCACAGGTGAGATCACTACTGAAACATGGTTAATAGTTATTAAGTAAAGGTCAACAAGTGATTGACTCTGGTAGTGAATGTTCTTCAAGACACAGTAACTTCTCATCATGACCATGTTTTACACTCATTACTGTATAAAGTTGCTCTTAAATCTGGGCAAATGAGAGGTTACGAGAGCGGAGTCCATTCTGATGAAATAATGTCTGTAATCATGTCCCGCTTTGTTTATACAACAAGTCCCTCCAGGAGAGGATGATCAGCTCTTGCCTGAGAAAATGGTTTAGGGGGCCCCTTGATGCCCTTGAAGTGCAGCCCTGTAAAGTCAAAGGCAACTCCAGATGCCTCCCCCCTCTAGCCTCACAGAGGAATTCAAACGAAAGTGAGACTGAAGGTGACCCTGAAAGAAAAATCACTGTTATCCAACCCTGGCAACAGGAAGGAAGGCAAAATCTGCCCTCCACCACAGTACCATCGTGGGCCAAGTTCAATATTGAAGAAGTGCGTTAGGACAGGGTGAAAAGTGACCCTGCTGGAGCAAATAAGCCTCCTGGGAGCAGCGTAACATGGTCTTGGCTGAAGTCCGCTGTCAGGAGGCAGGCGTGCCAAGGCTGTGTCGCAAGACCAGTGGATCAGATGGGGGGGAGAGTGTGGAAAAGCGAAACATCAGCTGGAAAGACCATAAAAGATTGAGACCAGTAGCTTCTTTATTCGATCCACCTATGATTTTCTCCCTACCCCTACAAATCTCAACCAATGGCTGGGCAAAGATCCATCGTACCCCCTGTGTTCAACATCAGCTACGCTCAGACACATCCTTGTTGGGTGCTTAAGCGAGCATCTCATTAAGGACACCAAGGACCGTACACCTGAAGATACGACCAACGGCTAGGAACCAGGACCTCTGGACAGCAGGAGAACCACCATTGCCCTCGAAAGTAACCAACACAGCCAACCCAGTTGCCAGTTGTAAGGGCAACAAGGACAGCAGGAATTCTCACCGAGGGCCAGGTTAGGTGAACTTGAGGCAGCCAGGGACTGGCAGATGCTGTGGACGTGGGCCGACGATTCACAGTTTCAGCTGAGATGGTCATGACCAGCCTGAGGCCTGACCTAGTCCTGTGGTTCTAACTCACAGAGCAGAGCGTTCTTTGTGAAGCTTATAGTCCCTTGCGATGATGCAGTACAGAAAGCCTTTGAAAGGAAGAAACAAGCGGGCAAGTCCTATGCCAAGCCTTTCAGTAGCTATCCAGACTGGCATATCACACTCACCAGTGGCTCTGGCTGAAAAGACCCCAAGTGGTCTCTGGAATAATTAGGCTGGGCAGATGTAGAGGGCGGTGCTTTTGGGAGGTCAGAATGCACTGCTCAGCCTACTGGAGACATCATGTTGGCAAATCAGAGAAACGTTGTACAAACCGATGATACAATAGAGTCCGACAACACAACAACACAAACGCACTTTGGATTAACCTTAAATAACTAATCACTCTTTTTTTTTTTACTTGCCTAGCTTGTGAACGTGTGTTTTTGTGTCTTCCAGGTTGTCTCCTCTGGTCAGTTGGTCGGTTTGCAACAATTGGTTCCTTCAGGCTTTCAGGTAAAGACTTCTCCATATGTGGATCTTCTCCTCCGTCTATGGACTCCTTCTCTTCCATCTCTTTCCCTCAGTCCTCTGTAGCTCCTCCTCCTTCTCGCCTATCTGCTGCCGCGTCCACGTCCTCCATGACTCGTTGCGTCTCTCCCGTGGGGAGCGTATCTTCTTCTTCTCCTGCTTCTTCTTCACTTCTGCCTCCCATCATCAGTGTAGTTCATGCTCCCCCACTGTCCCCCCTGGACACCACCCAGGTACTGCCCGTGTCCTGGCCCCTGGTGGATCCTGGCTCAGTCATGGCGTTTGTGTGTTTCAGTGGTCCCAGCAGATGGACTTCAACAACGTGCAGCTTCAGCCTCCGTCGGCCCTGCCGTCCGTGGAGAGGTGACCCTCACTCGTTCTCCTTTAACCCCCCCAACACACTCACGTCTCTCTCCGGTCAGCGGTCAGTCGGAGGCGTCCGGACTGAGCGACGGGAACGACGGCGGAGGTCGCGCTGAAGGTCGGACGGTCAGGAAGCACCAGAGACGTTCAGTGAGGAGCCGCTCGCGTCAAGACAAACTGGGACGAGCCAAGCTCAACGTCCTGAGTGTAGGAGCCTTGCAGTACCGCCTCGCGCCCGCAGAGGTCTCACTCGTGTCTCTGTCCAGATATGTAACCGTGGCGACAGAGTGGCGGAGTGTCAGCTGGAGACGCACAACAGTAAGATGGTGACCTTTAGGTTTGACCTGGACGGAGACAACCCTGAGGAGATCGCACAGATCATGGTGCACACACACACACACACACACACACACACACACACACACACACACACACACACACACACACACACACACACACACACACACACACACACACACACAGATGCACTGGCTCACAAACACACACACGCGCAGCTACACTCACTCACTCACAAACACAGACACAGACACACACAGCTACACTCGCTCACAGACACAGACACACACAGCTACACTCAGGAATACACACACACACACAGCTACACTCACTCACAAACACACACTCACATACACCAACACGCTCCCAAACATGCACACATGCTCACACACAATAACACACACATATTTACAGTCACAAACAAAGACTCACACAATGACACACACAGTCAAAAACAAACCATTACAAAACAATCACACAGAACAACACACAGAGTAACAATCACTTACAAACACACACTCACACACAAAATGAACACAACAAACACACGCTCACATAAATCCACACACTCACTCACAAACACACACATCAACACAAAATTTGCACACATGCTCACACACATATTTACAGTCACAAAACAACCACACACAACAACACACACGTTAACATTCTCTCACACACACACACACACTTGCATACATCAACACACTCACACAGAACAACACACAATCAGACTCACTCAACAACACACTCAAAACAACACCCACATACCCACAAACACACATTCAGCCAAACTTAAAAACACATACACACAGTCAAAAAACAAAGACTTGCACATAACACACACTAACTCACATACAGCTCTACTTAAAACATGAATGCAAACACACAGTCGAACATTAACAACCATACCACACACACAGCTATATAAAAAAGAGACATTTCACACACCAGTACACAACAAGATTGTCAAGATAGGTCTTCGGTGTAACAATAAATAAACAACACAACTATAAGAATATTTTGAGGTTGAATGTTAATCAAAATATTAGGTAATATTGTTACTTATGACCTGAAGTTAGTGCTTGTGTTCATGTGTGTTTGTGTATTTGTGTTCATGTGTGTTTGTGTTCATGTGTATTTGTGTTCATGTGTGTTTGTGTTCATGTGTGTTTGTGTATTTGTGTTCATATGTGTTTGTGTTCATGTGTATTTGTGTTCATGTGTGTTTGTGTTCATGTGTATTTGTGTTCATGTGTGTTTGTGTTCATGTGTATTTGTGTTCATGTGTGTTTGTGTTCATGTGTGTTTGTGTTCATGTGTGTTTGTGTTCATGTGTATTTGTGTTCATGTGTGTTTGTGTTCATGTGTGTTTGTGTTCATGTGTGTTTGTGTTCATGTGTGTTTGTGTTCATGTGTGTTTGTGTTCATGTTTATTTGTGTTCATGTGTATTTGTGTTCATGTGTGTTTGTGTTCATGTGTGTTTGTGTTCATGTGTGTTTGTGTTCATGTGTGTTTGTGTATTTGTGTTCATGTGTATTTGTGTTCATGTGTGTTTGTGTTCATGTGTATTTGTTTTTGTGTTCATGTGTATTTGTGTTCATGTGTGTTTGTGTTCATGTGTGTTTGTGTACATATGTGTTTGTGTTCATGTGTGTTTGTGTTCATGTGTGTTTGTGTTCATGTGTATTTGTGTTCATGTGTGTTTGTGTTCATGTGTATTTGTGTTCATGTGTGTTTGTGTTCATGTGTGTTTGTGTTCATGTGTGTTTGTGTTCATGTGTGTTTGTGTTCATGTGTGTTTGTGTATTTGTGTTCATGTGTATTTGTGTTCATGTGTGTTTGTGTTCATGTGTATTTGTTTTTGTGTTCATGTGTATTTGTGTTCATGTGTGTTTGTGTTCATGTGTGTTTGTGTACATATGTGTTTGTGTTCATGTGTATTTGTGTTCATGTGTGTTTGTGTTCATGTGTGTTTGTGTTCATGTGTGTTTGTGTTCATGTGTGTTTGTGTTCATGTGTGTTTGTGTTCATGTGTGTTTGTGTTCATGTGTGTTTGTGTACATGTGTGTTTGTGTTCATGTGTGTTTGTGTTCATGTGTGTTTGTGTTCATGTGTGTTTGTGTATTTGTGTTCATGTGTATTTGTGTTCATGTGTGTTTGTGTTCATGTGTGTTTGTGTTCATGTCTGTTTGTGTTCATGTGTGTTTGTGTATTTGTGTTCATGTGTATTTGTGTTCATGTGTGTTTGTGTTCATGTGTATTTGTGTTCATGTGTGTTTGTGTTCATGTGTGTTTGTGTTCATGTGTGTTTGTGTTCATGTGTGTTTGTGTTCATGTGTGTTTGTGTATTTGTGTTCATGTGTGTTTGTGTTCATGTGTGTTTGTGTTCATGTCTGTTTGTGTTCATGTGTGTTTGTGTTCATGTGTGTTTGTGTATTTGTGTTCATGTGTATTTGTGTTCATGTGTGTTTGTGTTCATGTGTATTTGTGTTCATGTGTGTTTGTGTTCATGTGTGTTTGTGTTCATGTGTGTTTGTGTTCATTTGTGTTTGTGTTCATGTGTGTTTGTGTTCATGTGTGTTTGTGTTCATGTGTGTTTGTGTTCATGTGTGTTTGTGTACATGTGTGTTTGTGTTCATGTGTGTTTGTGTTCATGTGTGTTTGTGTTCATGTGTGTTTGTGTATTTGTGTTCATGTGTATTTGTGTTCATGTGTGTTTGTGTTCATGTGTGTTTGTGTTCATGTCTGTTTGTGTTCATGTGTGTTTGTGTTCATGTGTGTTTGTGTATTTGTGTTCATGTGTATTTGTGTTCATGTGTGTTTGTGTTCATGTGTATTTGTGTTCATGTGTGTTTGTGTTCATGTGTGTTTGTGTTCATGTGTGTTTGTGTTCATGTGTGTTTGTGTTCATGTGTGTTTGTGTTCATGTGTGTTTGTGTTCATGTGTATTTGTGTTCATGTGTATTTGTGTTCATGTGTGTTTGTGTTCATGTGTGTTTGTGTTCATGTGTGTTTGTGTTCATGTGTATTTGTGTTCATGTGTATTTGTGTTCATGTGTGTTTGTGTTCATGTGTGTTTGTGTTCATGTGTGTTTGTGTTCATGTGTGTTTGTGTTCATGTGTGTTTGTGTTCATGTGTGTTTGTGTTCATGTGTGTTTGTGTTCATGTGTATTTGTGTTCATGTGTGTTTGTGTTCATGTGTGTTTGTGTTCATGTGTGTTTGTGTTCATGTGTGTTTGTGTTCATGTGTGTTTGTGTTCATGTGTATTTGTGTTCATGTGTGTTTGTGTTCATGTGTGTTTGTGTTCATGTGTATTTGTGTTCATGTGTGTTTGTGTTCATGTGTATTTGTGTTCATGTGTGTTTGTGTTCATGTGTATTTGTGTTCATGTGTATTTGTGTTCATGTGTGTTTGTGTTCATGTGTGTTTGTGTTCATGTGTGTTTGTGTTCATGTGTATTTGTGTTCATGTGTATTTGTGTTCATGTGTGTTTGTGTTCATGTGTGTTTGTGTTCATGTGTGTTTGTGTATTTGTGTTCATGTGTGTTTGTGTTCATGTGTATTTGTGTTCATGTGTGTTTGTGTTCATGTGTATTTGTGTTCATGTGTGTTTGTGTTCATGTGTATTTGTGTTCATGTGTGTTTGTGTTCATGTGTGTTTGTGTTCATGTGTGTTTGTGTTCACGTGTGTTTGTGTTCATGTGTGTTTGTGTTCATGTGTGTTTGTGTTCATGTGTATTTGTGTTCATGTGTATTTGTGTTCATGTGTGTTTGTGTTCATGTGTATTTGTGTTCATGTGTGTTTGTGTTCATGTGTGTTTGTGTTCATGTGTGTTTGTGTTCATGTGTATTTGTGTTCATGTGTATTTGTGTTCATGTGTGTTTGTGTTCATGTGTGTTTGTGTTCATGCAGGTCCAGAGCGGCTTCATCCTGGAGAGCGAGAGAGAACTGTTCGTAGATCAGGTCAAAGAGGTCATTGAGAAGGCTGATGATAAGAACCTACTCCAGGTGTGTGTCTGTGTGTATCTGTGTGTGAGTCTTGTATGTGTCTGTGTGTTTCTGTGTTAGTCTATATGTGTCTGTGTGACTTAGTGTGTGCCTGTGTGAGTTTGTGTGTCTTTGTGTGTGAGTTTGTGTGTGCCTGTGTGTGTCTGTGTGTATCTGTGTGTGAGTTTGTATGTGTCTGTGTGTTTCTGTGTTAGTCTATATGTGTCTGTGTGAGTTCGTGTGTGTCTGTGTGAGTTTGTGTGTCTTTGTGTGTGAGTTTGTGTGTGTCTGTGTGAGTTTGTGTGTGTCTGTGTGTCTGTGTGAGTCTTTGTGTTTCTGTGCGAGTATTTGTGTGTCCGGTATGAGACTTGTGTGTTTCTATGTGTGTCTGTGTGAGTCTCTGTATGTGTACGTGTGAGTTTGTGTGTGTGTGTGTGTGTCTGTGAGTTGGTGTAAGTCTTGCGTGTGTCAGTGTGAGTCTTCTGTGAGTCATGTTTTTGTCTGTGTGAGTCTTGTGTTTGTGTCTATGTGAGTCTTGTGTGTGTCTTGTGTGAGTCTGTGTGTTTGTGTGTGAGTTTGTGTGTGTCTGTGTGAGTTTGTGTGAGTCTGTGTGTTTCTGTGCGAGTATTTGTGTGTCTGGTATGAGACTTGTGTGTTTCTATTTGTGTCTGTGTGAGTCTTCTGTGAGTCATGTTTTTGTCTGTGTGAGTCTTGTGTTTGTGTCTATGTGAGTCTTGTGTGTGTCTGTTTGAGTCTTGTATTCTTGACTGAGTAGTTTGTGCGTGTGTGACACTTGTGTGTGTGTGTTACCAGCGAGGGGCTTCACAGATGATGGAGGGTCACATGGACCAGCAGATCCAGACCATCCTTCCACTGCACGGTGAGATCTCTGGCGTCCTCACCGAGGGTCACATGACTTCACCACCTTCCTCCCTCAGACTCGAGCGCCGCCGCTCAGGTCGTCCACTCAGCAGGTCGTCGGTTCATCGTCAGTCCTGTCCTCGAGCCCAGGGTCAGTGAGCAGACCTCCTCACCCGGGACCCCTTCTGCCCCGGAACCTGCTGCCCAGACAGGTGTGTGTGAGTGTGTCTTTGCGTCTGTGCACCTTCAGGTTCATGTCGACTTCTTTGTGGTCCAGGTCTGGTTCTCGTGGGTCTAGCGGTGAGTCAGTCTGGGAGTCCTGACAATCAAATTCAGGACTCCTCGGAACTGCCTGAAAAGGTCATGGACTTGGAGATCCGGACCAGCTCCAGTCCAACCCCCCCGTCCCTAAGGCTGCACCAGGGCCCAGGAGATCCTGAGTCAAGTCCGGAGGTGGAGTCTCTCCTGGAGCCCCAGGAGCCTCAGCAGCTGCCCCTCATGTCCAGTGTCCCCCCCTCAGTCACGACCTCCCCCACGCCGTCCCCGCCTCCAGCCCCCCAGACGTCCGGTGACCCCCCTGAACACCATGAAGACTGTGACTCCAGGTGCGACCCTATCGTCTAAGAGACCCCCAATGTGCTGAAGCCTCTTGTCCTGCAGGTGTGACGAGTCGGCAGATTCTCCCGACAAACCCGACGACATCCAGGTTCTGGAAAAGAAGCTGCGCTCGTTGTTCATGGACCTGGGGGGGGGCTCTCTTGTCCAGGGGGACCCCTCGTCCGAACCCTCCTTGGTCACCTCCTCCGGGGGCACCTCCTCGCCGTCGGGTCCAGGTTCTACCTCAGTCGCCTCACCAGGACTTCCTCAGACCCCCCTGAGCCAGGGTCCAGAACCTCAGGTGTCCACTTCTGCAGGTGGGTTCTGGTTCTGGTACCATGATGTGTACCGGCAGTGTTTAATGGTTGGCCATGTGTCCACAGTCGGGACATCGTCCTCACTCCAGAACACTCCGACAACCAAAGCCCCGCTGACCAGAGTCCCTGTAAGTCCAAGAGAGTCCTCCTAAAACACACACACACAACACAACCGACATATGCTCACAGGCACACATACATATATGCTCATATGCACACACACACACACACATATATGCACACAAGCACACACACACAAACAGACACATACTGTCTCCCTATTCACTAACAATCTCCCATCATGCACTTTTCTGTGTCCGTCTGCTTGACCAGGTGAGTCCTCCTGCTGACCTGCTAACCCCCGTCACTGGACCTCTTTTCATTCAGGTGTGTGTGTGTGTGTGTGTGTGTGTGTGTGGGGGGGGGGGGGGGGGTGTGTGGGTGTGTGTGTGTGTGTGTGGGTGTCCATGTGTGTGTACGTGTGTGTCACTGATGTGTTGTTGTCTTCAGTCCCAGCAGCCTCTGGAAGATCTGGACGCTCAGCTCAGGAGGGCTCTGAGTCCAGAGACGGTTCCTGTCAACACACTCACTCAGGTACACACACGCACACACACAGGTACACACAGGTACACACAGGTACACACAGGTACACACGGGTAACAACAGGTTGTGTTTGTCTCCTCGTGACATGTTCAGGGTCTCAGCGTCTCGTCTTCAGATCCACCAGGTGAGATTCCATCTGCTGATGGACGTGAAGATCTTCTGACGCTGATGTTGTGTGTGCAGCTCAATACTCTACAGATGAGAACCTTCTTCCTCCTCCTACTGCTCCTGCTCCTCTACTCCCTCAAGATGTTCCTCCTGGAGGAGTCAGACTCGGGAGGTTCCAGGTCAGAATAGTGTCACCGACCAATCCAGGTTTAATGTGTTCTTCACCTTCAAGCGTCTTCTCACCTCCAGGTGTTGTTGGCCCCTGAGGAGCAATCTGTTCCTGCCTCCTCCTCCTCCACTTCTTCCTCCGCTTCCTCCTCCTCTTCGCTGTCCAGTCCAGAGAACACTCTGCATAAGGTGTCTCGGTCTCCTCGGAGAGGAGTGGGAGGTGTCGCGCCAGCGGAGAACTCGCTCTCCTCCTCCAGACATCTCACCACCATCGGACGTTTCCAGGTACTCCTGCTCCTCCTCCTGAAGGTACTTTCTCCTCTTCTCCTGCTAAGAGCTGCTGCTCCTTGTGAAGGTGAGCTCTGGTCAGGAGGCCCGGGTGGGACGCTTCAGCGTCAGCAGGGCTCAGGAGACCAGTCCGGAGACTTCGGGTCTCGGTCCACCTGCCCAGACCACGGGGGCATCCAATGGTCTTCAGGATCCAGATGGTCCTCATCCTGGTCCGGACCTGGCTCCTAAAGCTCCTCCGCAGACTCCCAGCAGCTCCTCCACGAGCAGCGACGACGAGTTTGAAGACGAAGACCTGCGGAGGGAGGTGAACCGCCTGAGAGACAAGTGAGGTTCTCCCGCTGACCTTCTGCTCCTTCCTCTGCGCCTCCTCATCAACTCCTGTTGGTCCTCAGACACATGCGTGAGCTCCAGAGTCTCCACTCGCGTCAGAAGGAGGAGATCGAGCTGGTGTTCAGTCGAGCAGGGAAGGTGAGTTCTCCTCGAGGTTCTCTCCTCCTTCTCATCCCTCATGGCTCCTCCTCCTCCTCCTCCTCCTTGCAGGTTCTCCCCGTCACCATGCTGCCGTCCACCACAGTCTTCTGTCGGAGGAGACGACCCACCAAGACCAAGTCTTCCAAGTCGGCGAGAACCCCCCGGAGTCCTCAGCAGCCCCCTCAGTCCAGAGGTCTAGGTGACCCCGGGAGCTCCTCCCACCAGCCCACAAGCTCCTCCTTCCTCCACAAGGTGGTGAACTCCCTCCCCCGCCTGGCTGCTCCTCTCACAGGTGAGCGTTCTCCTCATCCATCCTGTCTTTAGGTGGTTCTCATCCTCTCTTGTTCTCTGTTGACGGTACCTCCCTCTACTCCTCCTCTTTACCCTCCCTCCTCGTTACTCCTCTTCACTAATCCATTCATTTCACTGCCTACGATCCATCAATCCTCACTCCTCCTTCTTCTTCTTCACTCTCCTTCAACACGCTCCTTCTTCACTCCTCCTCTTCACTCTCCTTCTTCACTCCTCCTCTTCACTCTCCATCTTCACTCCTCCTCTTCGCTCTCCTTCTTCACTCTCCTTCTTCGCTCCTCCTCTTCACTCTCCTTCTTCACTCTCCTTCTTCACTCTCCTTCTTCACTCCTCCTCTTCGCTCTCCTTCTTCACTCTCCTTCACTCCTCCTATTCGCTCTCCTTCTTCACTCTCCTTCTTCACTCCTCCTCTTCGCTCTCCTTCTTCACTCTCCTTCTTCACTCCTCCTCTTCGCTCTCCTTCTTCACTCTCCTTCTTCACTCCTCCTCTTCGCTCTCCTTCTTCACTCTCCTTCTTCACTCTCCTTCTTCACTCTCCTTCGCTCTCCTTCTTCACTCCTCCTCTTCACTCTCCTTCTACACGCTCCTTCTTCACTCCTCCTCTTCACTCTCCTTCTTTGCTCTCCTTCTTCACTCCTCCTCTTCACTCTCCTTCTTCGCTCTCCTTCTTCACTCCTCCTCTTCACTCTCCTTCTTCGCTCTCCTTCTTCGCTCTCCTTCTTCACTCCTCTTCACTCTCCTTCTTCACTCCTCCTCTTCACTCTCCTTCTTCACTCCTCCTCTTCGCTCCTCCTCTTCGCTCTCCTTCTTCGCTCCTCCTCTTCGCTCCTCCTCTTCGCTCTCCTTCTTCACTCCTCCTCTTCGCTCTCCTTCTTCACTCTCCTTCTTCACTCTCCTTCTTCACTCTCCTTCGCTCTCCTTCTTCACTCCTCCTCTTCACTCTCCTTCTACACGCTCCTTCTTCACTCCTCCTCTTCACTCTCCTTCTTTGCTCTCCTTCTTCACTCCTCCTCTTCACTCTCCTTCTTCGCTCTCCTTCTTCACTCCTCCTCTTCACTCTCCTTCTTCGCTCTCCTTCTTCGCTCTCCTTCTTCACTCCTCTTCACTCTCCTTCTTCACTCCTCCTCTTCACTCTCCTTCTTCACTCCTCCTCTTCGCTCCTCCTCTTCGCTCTCCTTCTTCGCTCCTCCTCTTCGCTCCTCCTCTTCGCTCTCCTTCTTCGCTCCTCCTCTTCGCTCTCCTTCTTCACTCCTCCTCTTCACTCCAAGGCTGTGAACGCTCAGGTTTCTTTCTGCTGGATTTCATCAGGAGAACTCCCCTACTGAGTCAAAACCTGTGTGTGTAGACTAACCTACTCCTCCTACTCCTCCTCTTCCTCCTCCTCCTTCAACTCGATCAACACCTCCTCCTCCAGTGACACCTCCTACTGCATCGACACTACCTTCTACACCAACAGCTCCTCCTTCATCAACACCTGCTCCTCCATCAACACCTCCTTCTTCATCAACACCTCCTCCTCCATCAACACCTCTTCTTGCATCAACTCCTCCTCCTCCATCAACACCTCCTCCTGCATCATCATTTCCTTCTTCATCAACACCTCCTTCTCCTCCTTCATTATTTCCTGCTTCACTCAACCAGACAGTTGATTGACAGGTCCATCATCATCATCATCATCATCATGTTGGTGCTTAACTGTCACTCTCGTCTCCAGGGAAGATGATGAAGAAAATGTGTCCCTGCATCCAGCTTTGTAGTAAAGATCTCAGCCATGATCTTCATCATCATCTTCATCACATTTCATCATCATCATCATCATCTTCATCATTTCACCCTCCTCATCACTACCATCTTCATCCTCATCATCATCATCATCATCATCTTCATCTTCATCTTCATCATCGTCATCATCAACATCATCATCATCATCATTATCATCATCATCTTCATCATCCTCTTCATCATCATCATCATCATCTTCACCTTCATCATCATCATCATCATCAACATTATTATTAAAATCTTCATCATCATCATCATCATCTTCACCTTCATCATCTTCATCATCATCATCATCAACATTATTATTAAAATCTTCATCATCATCTTCATCAACATCTTCATCATCATCATCATCCAACTTCATCATCTTCATTATTTAACTTCATCATCATCATCAACATTATTATTAACATCATCATCATCATCTTCATCATCTTCTTCTTCATCATCATCTTCATCTTCATCTTCATCATCATCATCATAATCTTCTTCTTCATCATCATCTTCATCTTCATCATCATAATCTTCTTCTTCATCATCATCTTCATCTTCATCATCATAATCTTCTTCTTCATCATCTTCATCATCATAATCTTCTTCTTCATCATTATCTTCATCATCATCATCATAATCTTCTTCTTCATCATCATCTTCATCTTCATCATCATAATCTTCTTCTTCATCATCATCTTCATCATCATAATCTTCTTCTTCATCATCATCTTCATCATCATAATCTTCTTCTTCATCATTATCTTCATCATCATCATCATAATCTTCTTCTTCATCATTATCTTCATCATCATCATCATAATCTTCTTCATCATCATCTTCATCTTTATCATCATAATCTTCTTCTTCATCATCATCATAATCTTCTTCTTCATCATCATCTTCATCATCATAATCTTCTTCTTCATCATCATCTTCATCTTCTTCATCATCCAACTTGATCATCATTGTCTCGCGTCTTTTTATATTTGATTTGAGCCACAGAATCTCAGAACATTAATCTCATCCGTTCATCCTCACTTTCCTTCTTCATCCCATCGTTCCACGTAACCTCTCCTCTCTCTCAGGGCCCGGCAGCACAGGTGTGCTCAGCGCTCAGGTGGGCCCGGCTCAGAGCCACAGCGGGTCTCGGGGAGCCGTCGCCGACGACGGAGATGCTGTGAAGCGGTCATGGGATCGAGTCCCGGTCGAGGCAACGTCTGAGACTCAAACTACTGATGTTTCTACACACCTGGAGGTAACACACACACACACACACACACACACACACGCACACACACACACACACGCTCTCACACGGGTGTGTGTCTCACAGGGGGTCCAGGTCTCGGTCCCCGGTCCCACGTCCCCCTCCGAGGGCTCCTCTCCCTCCACGTCTAACCCGGTCCAGATCCTCCGGGTCCTGCCGACCCACACCGCCCAGTGGTCGGGTCCGTCCAGAGCTCAGACCCAAACCCTGGCCGGACCTCCGCCCCTGAACGCCCTGCAGCCGAGAGGGTCGGCCCCGGGGTTTTAGGGTCACCTGGGGTCAGGTTGTTTACAAGAGTGTGTTCGCACAAAGATATCTTTAAAATGTTGCTGTTACTTCCTGTTTGTGTTCTGATGGCTTTACTGTAGTTAATGAAGCTGTGACTTGTTGTTTTTTTCTGGTTTCCTGGACACATGTGACGCTTGTTCCGCTCAATAAAGTTTCACGTTTCCTGTGAAGGCTCTTTTATTTTGAAAGGTACGTCTTCCGGGGCGCAACGATTGCTTCACATCCTCTTCCGGTAACCAGTGAGGTAGGCTGCAGATATAGAGGGTCGTTAGAGGGTTTTCTTTAGATCACTAACCAGATGTTTAATCCAGCCACCAAACCGCGGAACCTTCTGACCTTCTGCTCTTTCTTCTCGATGTTGCTTCGCAACGGAAGCCGAGCAGCGTGGAGCGGATGTCGAAGGTCATTGTTTAATAACAGCAGCTGCGATTTAAAGATGAGCGTCTGAGATTTAATTCTCTTTTCTCCACGTTTGATGTTAAACAAAATGTCCTTGTCTTGTGGCGATAAAGAAACGACGACCTTGAGATGTGATCAATCAAAACACAAACTGGTGATAAAAGTCAACACATGTTTCCACGCATGCGCACACGTGACCCGCTCTCTGACTCGGTGTCGCCCGTTAATCCAGATTAACTCAAATTAACCGAAGCGCGATCAAGCATGTCGGGTTTCAGGGTCGTCTTCCTGGGCTTTATTATCGGGGCTCGGTTGTTGGTCCTCAGCCCGGGTTCCTGCCGGGAGACCCCCAGGTTGTTCTACGGAAGCCGGGTGACGTCAGTTTGTCCGGGGTCATGAACTTTGTTGTTGTTGTTACAGGATGGGAAACTTCACGTCATCCTCGGCGAGAGGTTTGTCCAGTTCCGCCTGCACGCAGTATGTCAACGTGAGTGTTGATGCCGCCGTTTATTTATTTTAGGTTATTAAGTTAATGACTTGTTTGATGTTTTAATGTCATATTATAAACTTAAACTCTTGACATGAAGTGAATGTTCTTCAAGATGCAGTAACTTCTCATCATGACCATGTTTTATTACTTTATAAAGCTGCTCTGAAATCTGGACGAACGAGAGGTTACGAGAGTCCATTATGATGTAATAATGGCTTCACTCCAGCTGTAATCACGCCCCGCTTTGTTTATAAAACGAGTCCCTTGGAGGTAGAGACTTCTGGGATTGATGATGCACAGTGAAAAACCTCCATGTTTGACCAATCACAGCAGAGTCGGTGTGGTTATGGCCAACAAGATTTCATCTCCAGAAAGAATGTGTTCTGACTGTCGTGTTACTGACCCTCGTTTCAGGACCTGGTGTCCCAGAACTGCGTGGTGATCTTCTCCAAGACCACGTGTCCGTACTGCAGGATGGCCAAGAGCGTGTTCGAGGAGATCGGAGCCACGTACAGGGTGGTGGAGCTGGACCAGCACAGGGACGGCCGGGGGGTGCAGGAGGTTCTGGCTCACATCACCGGAGCTCGGACGGTAAGAAGAAGACGCAGGAACTTCTCCAACAACATCTTCATCATCGTCCATCCTCTTTATTACCATACCCTACTTCATCTTCATCATCAACATTATTATTAACATCTTCATCATCAAGATCCTCATCATCATCATCATCATCATCATCATCATCATCATGATCCTTATCTTCATCATCATCTTCATCAAAATCTTCATCATCATCAACATTATTATTAACATCTTCATCATTATGATCCTCATCATCATCTTCATCATCATCTTCATCAAAATCTTCATCTTCATCTTCATCATCTTCATCATCATCATCATCAACATTATTATTAACATCTTCATCATCATGATCCTCATCTTCATCAAAATCTTCATCTTCATCTTCATCATCATCATCATCATCATCATCATCATCATCATCATCATCAACATTATTATTAACATCTTCATCATCATCATCATGATCCTCATCTTCATCAAAATCTTCATCATCATCATCATCAACATTATTATTAACATCTTCATCATTATGATCATCTTCATCATAATCATCATCATCCTCTTCATCATCATCATCTTCATCATCCTCTTCATCATCATCATGATCCTCATCATGATCATCATCTTCATCATCTTCATCATCTTCATCATCATCATCATCTTCATCTTAATCACCATCATGATCCTCATCATCATCATCATCATCATAAACATTATTATTAACATCTTCATCATCATCATCATCTTCATCATCCTCTTCATCATCATCATCCTCTTCATCATCATCATGATCCTCATCATCTTCATCATCATCATGATCATCATCTTCATCATCATCCTCTTCATCATCATCATCTTCATCATCCTCTTCATCATCATCATGATCCTCATCATGATCATCATCTTCATCTTCATCTTCATCATCATCATTATCATAAACATTATTATTAACATCTTCATCATCATCATCTTCATCATCCTCTTCATCATCATCATCATAAACATTATTATTAACATCTTCATCATCATGATCCTCATTATCATCTTCATCTACAAAATCTTCATCATCATCAACATTATTATTAACATCTATATCATTATGATCCTCTTCATCTTCATCTTCATCTTCATCATCATCATGATCATCATCTTCATCTACAAAATCTTCATCATCATCATCATCAACATTATTATTAACTTCATCTTCATCACCATCATCATCTTTATCATCATCATCTTCATCACCATCATCATCTTCATCATCTTCATCTACATTATCATCATCTTCATCATCTTCATCATCATCATCATCTTCATCAACATTTTCATCAACATCTTCATCATCTTCATCATCATCAACATCATCATCAACATTTTCATCATCATCATCTTCATCATCATCATCATCGTCTTCATCAACATCTTCATCAATATCTTCATCTTCATCATCCACATTATTATTAACACCAGAAGACAGATGTCCTTCTGTAACTGGGAGTGTAGCCGTGAGCTTGTTTGTTGACTCA
Organism: Callionymus lyra; assembly: GCF_982586985.1. Classification (NCBI taxonomy): domain Eukaryota; kingdom Metazoa; phylum Chordata; class Actinopteri; order Syngnathiformes; family Callionymidae; genus Callionymus; species Callionymus lyra. The sequence goes on from NC_141819.1 coordinate 3,895,419, forward strand.
GACGTGTCTCTCTCATCTATGAAGGTTCCCCGAGTCTTCATCAACGGGAACTGCATCGGCGGAGGCTCCGACACCAAACATCTCCACCAGCAGGGCCGCCTGCTGCCGCTGATCCAGCAGTGCGAGGGCGAGGGCTCCGGCAGCGCTTTCCTCCAGTCGTCCAAATGACTAACCGCCCTGGGCCTGAGCGCCGGACTCCTCCTGGTCCGGAGCGTCACCTGTCCATCCTCCGTCCGACCTCAGCCCTGGACCACGTGAAGAGAGGTCCAGGTCCAGGATCTGCTGCTCGTCGTCGTCACGCACACCTTCAGGGAAAATGTGTCTTTTAGCGTTTTGTTTTTTTTGAGTGGAATTGTCATGTCCCTGTTTTTAATGCATTTATTTGTTTTTGAGAAAAACTTTATTTATGCTTGAAATAATTAAAAACAAAAGTATTTTAGTTTGAATTTATTTGAGCAGCTCCTACAGAAATGTTTCTTCACCGATCTCTTCTCACACCTGTGGTCTTCAGACGTCCTGACTCGGATGACGAGGTTTTTCTTGAGAGCTCTGCAGCTCCACTGACGCTCGGTCGATACAACGCTCGACATCAGCTGCTGTTTGTTTGTGTTCTTGTGTTTATCTGGATCAGACGTGTGCGACTGAAGTGATGTCGGAGCAGAACTGATCCGCTCAGAAGATGTTTCTGACAGAACTTTACTCAGTATTTTATTACCTCTAAATACAAGTTATTTCTTTGTCTTTTTGGTGTTTTTAGCCTCTTTAAACTAGTTTAGTTTTCCTTCTTTAAACTAGTTTAGTTTTGCTACTTTAAACTAATTTAGTTTTCCTTCTTTAAACTAGTTTTGCTTCTATAAACTAGTTTAGTTTTCCTTCTCTAAACTAGTTTAGGTTTCCTTCTTTAAACTAGTTTAGTTTAGGTTTCCTTCTTTAAACTAGTTTAGGTTTCCTTCTTTAAACTAGTCTAATTTTCCTTCTTTAAACTAGTTTAGTTTAATTTTTCTTCTTTAAACTAGTTTTTATTGTTCCTTCTTTAAACTGGTTTAATTTTCCTTCTTTAAACTAGTTTAGGTTTCCTTCTTTAAACTAGTTTAATTTTCCTTCTTTAAACTAGTTTAGGTTTCCTTCTTTAAACTAGTTTAATTTTCCTTCTTTAAACTAGTTTAGTTTAATTGTCCTTCTTTAAACTAGTTTAGGTTTCCTTCTTTAAACTAGTTTAATTTTCCTTCTTTAAACTAGTTTAGTTTAGGTTTCCTTCTTTAAACTAGTCTAATGTTCCTTCTTTAAACTAGTTTAATTGTCCTTTAAACTAGTTTAGTTTAGGTTTCCTTCTTTAAACTAGTTTAGTTTTACTTCTTTAAACTAGTTTAGTTTTCCTTCTTTAAACTAGTTTAGTTTTCCTTCCTTAAACTAGTTTAGGTTTCCTTCTTTAAACTAGTCTAATTTTCTTTCTTTAAACTAGTTTACCTTTCCTTCTTTAAACTACTTTAATTTTCCTTCTTTAAACTAGTTTAATTGTCCTTCTTTAAACTAGTTTATTTTTCCTTCTTTAAACTAGTTTTTTATTTTTCCTTCTTTAAACTAGTTTATTTTTCCTTCTTTAAACTAGTTTAATTGTCCTTCTGTAAACTAGTTTTTATTTTTCCTTCTTTAAACTAGTTTAATTGTCCTTCTTTAAACTAGTTTTTATTTTTCCTTCTTTAAACTAGTTTAATTGTCCTTCTTTAAACTAGTCTAGTTTTCCTTCTTTAAACTAGTTTAGTTTTCCTTCTTTAAACTAGTCTAATTTTCCTTCTTTAAACTAGTTTAGTTTTCCTTCTTTAAACTAGTCTAGTTTTCCTTCTTTAAACTAGTTTAGTTTTCCTTCTTTAAACTAGTCTAATTTTCCTTCTTTAAACTAGTTTAGTTTTCCTTCTTTAAACTAGTTTAGATGTCCTTCTTTAAACTAGTCTAATTTCCCTTCTTTAAACTAGTTTAGTTTTCCTTCTTTAAACTAGTCTAATTTTCCTTCTTTAAACTAGTTTAGTTTTCCTTCTTTAAACTAGTTTAACTTTCCTTCTTTAAACTAGTTTAGTGTACTTTCTTGGGCGCCACATTGTATATGGTAGCTGTTGTAAGGGACCATCAAGAACAAATAAAGGAGTGAAAAGCATATAAAATGCCCCCAAAAAATGTACCAAAATACATTTTATTTCACTTACATGAAAACAATTATATAAAAGCGCATGTTTTTTTTATATTAACTCGTCATTTTAGGGGCAATAATACTCACAAAATGAGTAAATGAGAAAAGCGTAGGAAAAAAGTTGTCAAACTAAAAAACCTAACGTTACATTTAGAAACTAGTTATGTATAATATAAATAAATATTATATTAATAAATATATAATAAAAAAAAAAACTTTCTTGTACATTATTTTTTAGAAAATAAATAACGTTATTCTTCCTCCTTTTATTTGCAATAGTTCATATTTATTATAACGACAATAAATCGCCATCTATTACGACATTAAAGTCGCATATATTACTATGTTTTCATTCGTTCGGCAGAATCCTGAAAGCATCCGCTCCCCGGACGCGTCTCCGCACAACAAATCGAGCGCGCCCGCCGCAGCAACATCGTGTGACGTCACGGGGGTCGATGGTGAAGCCTTGCTAACCTGCTGCTGACCTCACACACGCGCTACTATAGTCGTAATAACCACACAGCGTTTCGTCATGTCCGGGAGCGCGGGAGAATGGTGTCTGATGGAGAGCGACCCCGGGGTCTTCACGGAGCTCATCAAAGGCTTCGGTGAGTGACTCAGCATCTCCAGCGCGGCTAACTAGCCCGCTAGCATGCTAACTAGCCGCCTAGCATGCTAACTAGCCACCTAGCATGCTAGCTGGCGCACAACTGATGGAATAATGCGCGTTTTTGAGTTGTTGTGATTTTTTTCCTGCGTGAACTGAGCTCCAAAGACGTGTGATGTTGAGATAAAATGAAAGTGTCTCACGGTCTTCACAACAACCTCGTCGTTGTCAGAAAAATGTGTAAAGTTGTGATGAATTGTTGACACTTTTGTTGTCGCCGCCACTGGCGCTGTTGACGTTAACGTCAGATTTCTGACGTTTGCAAAGAGATGATCTTTTAAAGTCATTATTATCATTCACCAGTAAATACAATAATACATCTTAGTTATGAAATATTCTGTTTTATACTGAGTAGGAATGTGTGTAAAAATGTAAAAATGGAATGATCTAAAAAAAAAATATATATATATATATATATATATATATATAATACAAAATAAAAGTCGTATACACAACAAAAATTATACACATAAAATATATTTCTTGTATTTATAGTTTTTATAATACTTTTAAGAGTGAAGAAATAAGTTGCAAACCTCAGCAGCCTATACAACGATGCCAATAACATTATTTGTTGTTGACACTGTAGTTGTACAGACGGACAGCAGATGAAGGACCTGAGGAGGCGCTCAGTCCAGGACTCGGGGTGAATCAGTCTCTGACTGAAGAATCTTTTTTAAGGCCCCGACAGTCTTGTGCAGAGGGTGTGAGGTGTTGTTCATGATGGCCGGTAGTTTTGCCAGAGCGTCTCTAGGATGGCGAGACGACTCTCAGTGTTGTCGGTCCAGTCCAGTTTATTGTTTAGGTGAACCCCCAGGTCCGTTTGTTGTCACCCTCTCGATGTCCAGTCCCTGGATGTTCACCGGTGCCGTGTTAGTAGCAAACCACCTGGCATAGCTGGTCTGCACAGTCCCTAAGGAGTCTTGGGGCCGATGCCATCTTCGGTGCTGAGGGTCCATGACATGTTGGTTGATCAGTGTCACTCGTGTCAAACCTGTTGATAAATGAAATTCCAGGTCTCTTTAGACTCCTGCTGACTCTCTAGTCCTTCTGTCCAGGATGCCAGGGCGCTCAGGTGGAGGAGATCTGGAGCATGGAGCCCGAGAACTTTGACAACCTGAAGTAAGACGAGAAGAAACGCCGTCGAATACGACCTCAATGTTGAAGACCCGCTTGTGTTTGCAGGCCCGTTCACGGACTCATCTTCCTCTTCAAGTGGCAACCGGGTGAAGAACCCGCCGGCTCCATCGTCCAGGATTCCAGACTGGATCAGATTTTCTTCGCCAAGCAGGTTTGATCAGGATTCATTCACCGTTGAGCTGCAGGTCCGACGAGACGAACTGTCGGTTCTGTTCTCCAGGTGATCAACAACGCATGCGCCACCCAGGCCATCGTCAGCGTCCTCCTCAACTGCTTCCATCAGGACGTGCTGCTGGGCGACACGCTGACCGAGTTCAGAGAGTTCTCTCAGAGCTTCGACGCCGCCGTAGGTCCAACGACGTCGACTCGTTATTATCGTTGAGCTTCTCACCGTGACGTTTGTTCTGCAGATGAAAGGATTGGCTCTCAGCAACTCCGAGGTCATCAGACAAGTTCACAACGGCTTCGCCAGGTAAAAGATCTCGTCAAAGATCGTCATGGCGTCCGAAAGAAGTTACCGGCGACTGAATCGTTGTTGTCATGACGACAACATGTGTCTCAGTCAGACTGACGTTTGAAACTCAACAACACTTTAGCACTTTTTAGACTAACTGAGCTGCCGTAGTTTTAACAGTTCCAGTGAGGTTTCGAGTTCACAGGAGACGATAGTTTCATAAAAACAAGAACCAAGTGCAAATAAAAGAACAAAGTGCAAATATGAAGAACATCAAAGCTCAATGGAAATAACATGGTTACGACCCCAGCTCTTCAGGGTTAAGGGGTAATAACATAAATAACCAGATAGGTTAGGTAGAACTTTATTGATCCCTCAGCAGGTCTCCTTCGGGAAATTGTTTTTTTTTTCCAATTAGACACAGCAATACAGCAATTATTCATAAAAATAAAATAACAAGAAAAAAGAGAAATAAAGAGAATGAACAAGATGATGCAATCTTAGTCTAAGGATGACGTGCTTTTAAAGACAAAAGAAATCGTTTAATAAAGTAAATTCACAATCGGAAATAAACAATAAGAAACAACAACTCGGGGAGAGAAGGATGATTCCACCAAAATAAAAATACAAAGTCCAATACAAAACACAACAAATGGTAATAACACCTTTTAGTATTCGAACACTTTGTAGTAATCAAATTAAATACTGGCTCACAACTGTCAAAGAGTGCCACAAAAAGTCAATGCTAATCAAAGGCAAGCAAACTGTCGGTGTTGGGAGGAGCCAGGAACCTCAGGACCCAATCACAAACGAGCACTGGCACACACCTGTTACACACCTTTTAGCATTCAAATGTAATCAAAAAGGATACAAAGTTTAAATCCTTTAGTAGCTGATCTTGTGTTAGATTCTCTAGAACATCTTTTGTGTAGAATTCAACAATGCACTCAAATAATGTTAAATTTAATTCACATTGTGCGTTGTTATGTGATAAATACACAAACAAAACAAAAAAATAAACACAATGCATTTAAATTAGTTGGTTTTATTAGGTTTACAAAACAGATTATGTTCGTGATTGTGATGTATGTATTTAAATTGACTCGATTCAAACTGGAACAAAACAAGTTTTTCTTCTTCACCCCAAATTATTTCGATCTCCGCTTTAGAAAACTTTTCTCAGGCCACAAAGAACTTAAACGACAAACCAATACACAGTAAATATACTTTAAACGGTCAAGACAACATGGAGACAAACACAGCAGCAACAAGAAAGAGAAGAAAAACAACACAAATAAGTGTCTTGAGATGTTTCTTGAAGGAGTCAGTAGATCATCAAACACAGATGTTTCTTGAAGGAGTCAGTAGATCATCAAACACAGATGTTTCTTGAAGGAGTCAGTAGATCATCAAACACAGATGTTTCTTGAAGGAGTCAGTAGATCATCAAACACAGATGTTTCTTGAAGGAGTCAGTAGATAATCAAACACAGATGTTTCTTGAAGGAGTCAGTAGATCATCAAACACAGATGTTTCTTGAAGGAGTCAATAGATCATCAAACACAGATGTTTCTTGAAGGAGTCAGTAGATCATCAAACACAGATGTTTCTTGAAGGAGTCAGTAGATCATCAAACACAGATGTTTCTTGAAGGAGTCAGTAGATCATCAAACACAGATGTTTCTTGAAGGAGTCAGTAGATCATCAAACACACATGTTTCTTGAAGGAGTCAGTAGATCATCAAACACAGATGTTTCTTGAAGGAGTCAGTAGATAATCAAACACAGATGTTTCTTGAAGGAGTCAGTAGATCATCAAACACAGATGTTTCTTGAAGGAGTCAATAGATCATCAAACACAGATGTTTCTTGAAGGAGTCAGTAGATCATCAAACACAGATGTTTCTTGAAGGAGTCAGTAGATCATCAAACACAGATGTTTCTTGAAGGAGTCAGTAGATCATCAAACACAGATGTTTCTTGAAGGAGTCAGTAGATCATCAAACACAGATGTTTCTTGAAGGAGTCAGTAGATCATCAAACACAGATGTTTCTTGAAGGAGTCAGTAGATCATCAAACACAGATGTTTCTTGAAGGAGTCAGTAGATCATCAAACACAGATGTTTCTTGAAGGAGTCAGTAGATCATCAAACACAGATGTTTCTTGAAGGAGTCAGTAGATCATCAAACACAGATGTTTCTTGAAGGAGTCAGTAGATCATCAAACACAGATGTTTCTTGAAGGAGTCAGTAGATCATCAAACACAGATGTTTCTTGAAGGAGTCAGTAGATCATCAAACACAGATGTTTCTTGAAGGAGTCAGTAGATCATCAAACACGGATGTTTCTTGAAGGAGTCAGTAGATCATCAAACACAGATGTTTCTTGAAGGAGTCAGTAGATCATCAAACACTGATGTTTCTTGAAGGAGTCAGTAGATCATCAAACACAGATGTTTCTTGAAGGAGTCAGTAGATCATCAAACACAGATGTTTCTTGAAGGAGTCAGTAGATCATCAAACACAGATGTTTCTTGAAGGAGTCAGTAGATCGTCAAACACAGATGTTTCTTGAAGGAGTCAGTAGATCATCAAACACAGATGTTTCTTGAAGGAGTCAGTAGATCATCAAACACAGATGTTTCTTGAAGGAATCAGTAGATCATCAAACACAGATGTTTCTTGAAGGAGTCAGTAGATCATCAAACACAGATGTTTCTTGAAGGAGTCAGTAGATCATCAAACACTGATGTTTCTTGAAGGAGTCAGTAGATCATCAAACACAGATGTTTCTTGAAGGAGTCAGTAGATCATCAAACACAGATGTTTCTTGAAGGAGTCAGTAGATCATCAAACACAGATGTTTCTTGAAGGAGTCAGTAGATCATCAAACACAGATGTTTCTTGAAGGAGTCAGTAGATCATCAAACACTGATGTTTCTTGAAGGAGTCAGTAGATCATCAAACACAGATGTTTCTTGAAGGAGTCAGTAGATCATCAAACACAGATGTTTCTTGAAGGAGTCAGTAGATCATCAAACACAGATGTTTCTTGAAGGAGTCAGTAGATCATCAAACACAGATGTTTCTTGAAGGAGTCAGTAGATCATCAAACACAGATGTTTCTTGAAGGAGTCAGTAGATCATCAAACACTGATGATCTACTGACTCCTTCAAGAAACACAGAGATCGTTCCAAAGCTTAGGAGCAACTGAAATATTAAAGAATAACAAATACAAAACATTTCCAGCTGCTTCTGTTTTACACACAAGTACGTTATGTTTGTGGCAGAGTGCTGCCCCCTACAGGAGAGAGGAGGTATTGACGATGAATCTCCTAGTGTGGCATAGAAAGATCCGCATATCAGATTGAAAAACATTTTTTAGTGTTTAACCACAAGTGTTCAGAGAGGTCAGAGGTCAAAGCCAGTCCACATTAAGAGACTTCTAATAAGTAAGAATGCGTTGGAGTAAAGGATACAAGTCAATTGATTTTTAATTATTTTTTTCATTTTTTGTAGTTTAATAAGCTTGAGAGTTGATTTGAAAGAAAATCTCCAAACAAAGAGTTTTTGCCATAATCTGACTCCTCAGTTCACCTTTGACCAATCAGAAGCATCTTGAATACTTAGAATCTTTATAGAAACTATCTTTATCTTTATCGTTTTCTTCCTCTTTAACTTCGTGGTCAGCCGTTGCTCCACACACCACAAATACAACTGTGTGTGAACGTGAAGTGAACCGTTGACGTCTCCACAGGCAGCAGATGTTCGAGTTCGACGCCAAGTCGTCGTCGAAGGACGAAGACGCCTTTCACTTCGTCAGCTACGTCCCCGTCAACGGCCGGCTGTACGAGCTGGACGGACTCCGCGAGGGACCCATCGACCTGGGTACGACAAGATCCGTGTGTTGTGCTGCGTTGGTGAACGTAGGAGGTCAAAGAGTGACGCTCGTAAGCCTGGTTCTGTCCAGGTTTCTGCATCAGAACTACGTCGCGAGTGTGTGTTGACTTGTGAAGCTCTTTTGGTGCCGAACTGAAGTCGTCTCTCCTCAGGTGTGTGTAACCAGGACGACTGGATCAGCGCCGTACGACCCGTCATCGAGAAAAGAATACAGAAGTGAGTCTGACTCGGTTCTGTCGACTCGTTTCTACTCTTGTGTCGACTCGTTTCTACTCTCGTGTCGACTCGTTTCTACTCTCATGTCGACTCGTTTCTACTCTCATGTCGACTCGTTTCTACTCTCTTGTCGACTCGTTTCTACTCTCGTGTCGACTCGTTTCTACTCTCATGTCGACTCGTTTCTACTCTCATGTCGACTCGTTTCTACTCGTATACTTGTTACTACACTATCACAACACCAGAGTCAAGTACTGGACAATACTACACATATATACTTGTTACTACACTATCACAACACCAGAGTCAAGTACTGGACAATACTACACATATATACTTGTTAAATCCTTTAGTAGCTGATCTTGTGTTAGATTCTCTAGAACATCTTTTGTGTAGTCTGGTGTTGTTACTACACGATCACAACACCAGAGTCAAGTACTGGACAATATTACACATATATACTTGTTACTACACTATCACAACACCAGAGTCAAGTATTGGACAATACTACACATATATACTTGTTACTACACTATCACAACACCAGAGTCAAGTACTGGCCAATACTACACATATATACTTGTTACTACACTATCACAACACCAGAGTCAAGTACTGGACAATACTACACATATATACTTGTTACTAAACTATCACAACACCAGAGTCAAGTACTGGACAATACTACACATATATACTTGTTACTACACTATCACAACACCAGAGTCAAGTACTGGACAATACTACACATATATACTTGTTACTACACTATCACAACACCAGAGTCAAGTACTGGACAATATTACACATATATACTTGTTACTACACTATCACAACACCAGAGTCAAGTACTGGACAATACTACACATATATACTTGTTACTACACTATCACAACACCAGAGTCAAGTACTGGACAATACTACACATATATACTTGTTACTACACTATCATAACACCAGAGTCAAGTACTGGACAATACTACACATATATACTTGTTACTACACTATCACAACACCAGAGTCAAGTACTGGACAATACTACACATATATACTTGTTACTACACTATCACAACACCAGAGTCAAGTACTGGACAATACTACACATATATACTTGTTACTAAACTATCACAACACCAGAGTCAAGTACTGGACAATACTACACATATATACTTGTTACTACACTATCACAACACCAGAGTCAAGTACTGGACAATACTACACATATATACTTGTTACTACACTATCACAACACCAGAGTCAAGTACTGGACAATATTATACATATATACTTGTTACTACACTATCACAACACCAGAGTCAAGTACTGGACAATACTACACATATATACTTGTTACTACACTATCACAACACCAGAGTCAAGTACTGGACAATATTACACATATATACTTGTTACTACACTATCACAACACCAGAGTCAAGTACTGGACAATAATACACATATATACTTGTTACTGTACTATCACTTTATATCTGTATCTTGCCAAAACACAAGAGTGTGTTTTTCAAATCTTGACACCTTCAGTTGACCTTGGTGACGTCACTCTGACCTTGTGCAGGTACAGCGAGGGCGAGATCCGCTTCAACCTGATGGCCATCGTGTCCGACAGGAAGATGATCTACGAGCGCAAGATCACGGAGCTGCAGGCCCAGCTGGCCGAGGTGAGTCGGGTCTAACACGGATCAGGAACTCTCGGGTCAACCTCACGTTTCTCCAGGACGAGCCGATGGACACGGACCAGAGCAGCACGTTCCTCAGCTCCATCCAGTCGGAGATCGCCAAGTACCAGCTGTTGATAGACGAGGAGAACCTGAAGCTCAAGAGATACAAGGTGGGGTCACGAGGTGTGGGGGGGGGGGGTCGACCCGAGACTTCTGGTCCTGACGCTCGTGTTTCAGGTCGAGAACATCCGGCGGAAACACAACTACCTCCCGTTCATCATGGAGCTCCTGAAGACCCTCGCCGAGTACCAGCAGCTCATCCCGCTGGTGGAGAAGGTGAGCGCGAGGGTTTCCTCCGGGTACTCCTCAAACGTCCCGCCTATAGGTGGCGCCACCACTCAACGTTTGTGTCCACAGGCGAAGGAGAAACAGAGTGCCAAGAAGGTCCAGGAGGCCAAGTGACCTCTGACCCCCCTCCCCCCCCCTCAGCTGTGATGGTTCACCTTCATCTTCATGTCCGTGCTGCTGCAGCGCCCCCTTGCTGTGCGGAAACAAACTGTCAAACGCATGAAGGAAACAAATGTCTTATTTTCATAATAAAACGTCTCCATGTTTGACCTCTGCGTCGACCCTACCCTGACCCCCCCCCCCCCCCCACCCCCCCCCCCCCACGCAGGTGAGTCATCGCTCCCGCCGCCTGCTGGTGAGGAGCAGAACTGCAGCTGCTGTGTGTGAACTTACAGTCGATGATGTGAACTTCTGCTGCGTCTCTGGTGAGTCCACGAGAGACCTTGAACTGACCGAAGCATCACATGACTTTTTTTTACGTTCATGTCGGTTTAGTGAATCTCAATTGTTACGGGAAAAGAATTAATAAATAAAAATGACTCGTCAGTCGCTCCGTTTGTCACTGACGGTCTCGGGGAGTCTCTGGAGTTGTGTGTTAGTTGTGAAGAACGTCTTGGAGAACCTGACCTTGAGAGGAAGCGTAGGGTGATGGACGGATGACGGCGGTGAAGAGAGTGCAGGCGAGGGCGGAGACGACCTTCTGGGGTCGTGTGAGAGGTCAGAGCTGGAAGAGAGAAGGACAAGAAGTGAGAGTTTGTTCAGAGACGAGAAAGTTTTCACTGGATAGAAAGATGGAAAAAGTGATTCGGAGGGACGTCTGGAGAAGATGTTGGACGAGTGTGGGACCAAGAATGTTGGAGGTCAAGGTCACAGGCGACAGAACGAGCACAGAGAGGGTTGAAGCCACTTTTTTTATTCACGTCAACAAACGCATGGAAAAATAAATAAATCTGGTGAAACTACACAACCACGATTGTGACGACAACGTGTCGCGCTCTGGTCCATCCGTGAAGCTCCTGAAGGACACGATCCTTCTCTGGAGAGAGAGTCTAGTTCTTCTCAGGGGTCGTGACCTGCCTGGCTGACATGCAACAACACGAGTAACTGGCCCTGCAGGAGGCGCCGCTGTGCAGTGATGGTTCTATAACTCTACGTGGTTCCGTCCTCGTCGTCCCGTCTCCTCCTCGCTCACCCCTTGGCGGCGTCGGCGGTGAGGTTCTCCAGCAGAGTTCTGTAGATGTCGGAGCGCAGGAAGCGCGGGTACGAGTCCCGCTCCATCAGCCCGTACACGATCCTCTGGGCCTCGTCGAAGCAGTGCATGCTGGGAGTCTTGACGCTGTGCTTGATCTGCTCGCGCGTGTGGTAGTCGATGTTGATCTGGACACAAGGGGGAGTCGAGAGACGCTGAGCTAGCCGGGGCGAGAGGCAGGGGTGTCAAGGTCGTCGACAAAGGTCGTTACCTCTCTGGGAGACTCGGCCTTGATGAACTGCTCGTAGATCTTCTTCGCCCGGGACGACATCCGGAACGAGGACTTGATCTTCTTGAAGTCCTCGCAGGTGAGCCAGAACTCCATGTTCTCGTCGCTGTACTCCGACTTGAGGAAGTTCCTGAAGGTCGCCAGCCCGTCTGAAGGTCAAAGGGGAAAGTGAGAGAAACTCAAGACGATTTTTGTGTCGCTGACGTTGAAAATCATCTGGAGGACGCTCGTGAGAAGAACAACCAAAGACGGTCCTCCTTAAATCCACGCTGACGTCAAGACTCACACTTGGACTCCAGAAGCTTCTCCAGCGACTGCGACCAGCCTTGCGTGTCCTCCAGGGTCAACCTGCTGCACAGAGAGGTCCAGGTTCAATGACCGATCACAGAGAGAGACCAAAGGGACGTCCTCACCTCTCCATGGAGGACGAGGAGGAGAAGAGACACTGGAAGCGACAAATGAAGTTCTTGCCTCTGTGAAGGAGAACATGCGTGTCATGAGAGTTTCTGCATCTCAAAGGTTCTGAAGGCTCACATGCGTTTGTTCCTCCCGCCGTCCTCCTGGTCCATGATGGGTCGTCTCTCTGGTTCTTCCCTCAGGAGGAGCAGCATCGTCTCACGGGCCGTCTCCTCATCCTCGGGACGCTCGACGACTCCTCCTGCACTTTATACTTCAGGACCTCGTGGAGTCCTCTTGTTCCCTCCTACCACTGATCCTCCTGCTCCTCGTCTCCCTCTCTAGATCCTCCTCCTCCATCCCTGAAGGAGTAGTTGAAATGTGCTCGTAAACATCTTCAGGTTTTCTCCATAAAAACTCCGACCGGGACAGGAGAACCATGGTCTCCGAGAGAGGGATCTCTAGAGAGCTCCTGCAGAGATCCTGGAGGGTCACCAGTGAACCTCCTTGAAGTTCAAGCAGGTCCAAGTGTCCTCACAGATTTTCAAAATTCTTCCAAACATGTCCTTCTCAACCGCCGCTCTCCTCGCTGACAGGAAGTGACATCACAGGGTCAGACGACATCCACGGGTGGCTGGTTCCGACCCGAAGCTCCTGGTTCCTAACAAGGCAGACGGTTCCGCTCCAGTGGGTCCGGGCTTAAGAGTCTTGTTGTTCCGAAGGTGCTCGTCTCCTTTTAAAGTCCTGGAGGAGCGGGACCCCCGGGCTCGGAGGGTGAGCCAGGTGACGCTTTTCCACTCATTAGCGGAGGAATGTCTCGGGTGACCACAAACAGCAGCTGGTCGCCATGGCGACCGAGTGAACGGTGTTGACCAGCAGAAGGTTGATTGACTAGTCGCCCTAACTAAGAGTTGGGATGATTTTCAGAGTAATGTGTTCTTTTTTAGAGTTATAGACAAAAATGTTTGTTCATTTTAATGTAGCGACTGGAGCTCAGTTGTCTTCGTCCAAAAAGACACTTTTAAAACATCCAAATACCTTCAAACTGCTCGTTTGTAACTCAATTATTTTCAATAAAAACGTTTAAACGCACAAATTAAGATTCATAAAATAATTTTAAAACCTTGTTTTTATCTATAATTCGTGTTTTCATCCGTTCATTCGTGTTTTCATCCGTTCATTTGTGTTTTCATCCATTCATTCGTGTTTTCTTCCATTCATTCGTGTTTTCATCCGTTCATTTGTGTTTTCATCCATTCATTTGTGTTTTCATCCGTTCATTTGTGTTTTCATCCGTTCATTCGTGTTTTCATCCGTTCATTTGTGTTTTCATCCATTCATTTGTGTTTTCATCCGTTCATTCGTGTTTTCATCCGTTCATTTGTGTTTTCATCCGTTCATTCGTCTTTTCATCCGTTCATTAATGTTTTCATCCCTTCATTCGTGTTTTCATCCGTTCATTCGTGTTTTCATCCGTTCATTCGTCTTTTCATCCGTTCATTAATGTTTTCATCCCTTCATTCGTGTTTTCATCCGTTCATTCGTGTTTTCATCCGTTCATTCGTCTTTTTATCCGTTCATTAATGTTTTCATCCCTTCATTCGTGTTTTCATCCGTTCATTCGTGTTTCATCCGTTCATTCGTGTTTCATCCGTTCATTCGTCTTTTCATCCGTTCATTAATGTTTTCATCCGTTCATTAATGTTTTCATCCGTTCATTCGTGTTTTCATCCGTTCATTCGTGTTTTCATCCGTTCATTCGTCTTTTTATCTGTTCATTAATGTTTTCATCCCTTCATTCGTGTTTTCATCCGTTCATTCGTGTTTTCATCCGTTCATTCGTGTTTCATCCGTTCATTCGTGTTTTCATCCCTTCATTCATGTTTTCATCCCTTCATTCGTGTTTTCATCCGTTCATTCGTGTTTTCATCCGTTCATTCGTGTTTCATCCGTTCATTAATGTTTTCATCCCTTCATTCGTGTTTTCATCCGTTCATTCGTGTTTTCATCCGTTCATTCGTCTTTTCATCCGTTCATTAATGTTTTCATCCCTTCATTCGTGTTTTCATCCGTTCATTCGTGTTTTCATCCGTTCATTCGTCTTTTTATCCGTTCATTAATGTTTTCATCCCTTCATTCGTGTTTTCATCCGTTCATTCGTGTTTCATCCGTTCATTCGTGTTTCATCCGTTCATTCGTCTTTTCATCCGTTCATTAATGTTTTCATCCGTTCATTAATGTTTTCATCCGTTCATTCGTGTTTTCATCCGTTCATTCGTGTTTTCATCCGTTCATTCGTCTTTTTATCTGTTCATTAATGTTTTCATCCCTTCATTCGTGTTTTCATCCGTTCATTCGTGTTTTCATCCGTTCATTCGTGTTTCATCCGTTCATTCGTGTTTTCATCCCTTCATTCATGTTTTCATCCGTTCATTCATATTTTAATCCGTTCATTCGCTCGTTTATTCTCTCCCGCTCCTTCACACTGGTCTCAGCACAGCAGGTCAACATGAGGCTGGATGAAAACACGAATGAACGGATAAAACACGAATTAACGGATGAAAACACGAATGAACGGATGAAAACACAAACGAATGGATAAAAACACAAATTAACGGATGAAAAGACGAATGAATGGATGATAACATGAATGAATTGATAAAAGTCGAATGAACAGATGAAAACACGAATGAATGAATAAAAACACAAAGTAACGGATGAAAAGATGAATTAATGGATGAAAGCATGAATGAATGGATAAAACACAAATGAACGGATGAAAACTCGAATGAATGGATAAAAACACGAATGAAGGGACGAAAACACAAATTAATGGATAAAAAAAAATAATTAACGGTTGAAAACACGAATGAATGGATGAACACACAAATGAACGGATGAAAACATGTACGAACAGATCAAAAAAGAATGAATGGATGAAAACACAAATGAACGGATGAAAACACGAATGAATGGATAAAACACGAATTAACGGATGAAAACATGAATGAACGGATAAAAACACGAATGAATGGATGAAAACGAGAAAAGACTCAAAACACATCAACTTATACTTTGACTTTATTCTGAAAGCTCAATCGTGTGAACATAAGACACTAATAAGAAATGTCTCCAGACTCGTCGATGCAGCAGGTCTGTCGAGTCAGAACCGGGGCCAGAACTCCAGGACGTGGACCTGGCAGCACGTGGCCCCTGCAGGATGCCGCCTCCGATCTCTGGTCAATAAATTTAATCTATTCGTCAATAAAAGTGGCGAGGTCGCGCGGAGCACCACATTAACATTGCAAAGTGAGGTGGAAACCGGGCCGTCTGGACCGGGTCCAGATCTAATAACGTCGGCGACGAGAACCAGATCCATCATCGTGGGTGGTGGTGGTGGTGCTGGGGGGACGTGTGTGAGCTGAAGGAGAAACGACTGGAAGTGTTTCATCAGATCTCCATCCTGACCCGGATCACGTCCTCCTCGCTTGAATATTCAGTTCCAGTTTGGACCGGAACCAGGAGGGGCCAGTCTGGAGGGAAGAGGAAGTTCTGATGGAGAACTGTTCGATCGTCAAGGTCTCTTCCTGAGACTGTAGAAGAAGTGAAAAACACCACATCACTGGAGGAACAAACGAAAACCAAAGGTTCTGACCACCTTCACATCCTTCCGGGTCGGGCTTCAGGCGGATTGGACTGGACTCACTGACCAGATGACCAGTTGAGGTGGGACCCGTAGAGACCTCAAGAGGAAGAAGATCACTAACTCCTGGATCGATCTCGCGCTAATGAGGTGTAGGATCAATCAAAGATGGCCGCCAGACATTGTGTGGTCGTGACACGAGTCGAGTGGATCGACGATGTTGTCTCTATGTTCTAATGAGGCTCGTGTGTCGCTGAGGATCAAAAGATCATGTAACGTTTGCTCGACTGATCCTCCCATCATGGGTTGAGTGACCCGTCAGTCTCAGTTCTGGTGAAGAAAAACCACAGTCAGTGACCTTCACGTTCGATTGTCTCTTTATGTGTCACTTTAGTACCAACATGCTAAAAATAACACCTTCATACAAACTAAGTTATTTTCTTCTGTTGCTATGTCACCTTCATCTGTTGCTATGTCACCTTCATCTGCTGCTGTGTCACCTTCATCTGTTGCTGTGTCACCTTCATCTGCTGCTGTGTCACCTTCATCTGTTGCTATGTCACCTTCATCTGTTGCTGTGTCACCTTCATCTGTTGCTATGTCACCTTCATCTGCTGCTGTGTCACCTTCATCTGTTGCTATGTCACCTTCATCTGTTGCTGTGTCACCTTCATCTGTTGCTGTGTCACCTTCATCTGTTGCTATGTCACCTTCATCTGTTGCTATGTCACCTTCATCTGTTGCTGTGTCACCTTCATCTGTTGCTATGTCACCTTCATCTGTTGCTATGTCACCTTCATCTGCTGCTGTGTCACCTTCATCTGTTGCTATGTCACCTTCATCTGTTGCTGTGTCACCTTCATCTGTTGCTATGTCACCTTCATCTGCTGCTGTGTCACCTTCATCTGTTGCTATGTCACCTTCATCTGTTGCTGTGTCACCTTCATCTGTTTCTATGTCACCTTCATCTGTTGCTATGTCACCTTCATCTGTTGCTGTGTCACCTTCATCTGTTGCTATGTCACCTTCATCTGTTGCTGTGTCACCTTCATCTGTTGCTATGTCACCTTCATCTGTTGCTGTGTCACCTTCATCTGTTGCTGTGTCACCTTCATCTGTTGCTATGTCACCTTCATCTGTTGCTGTGTCACCTTCATCTGTTGCTATGTCACCTTCATCTGCTGCTGTGTCACCTTCATCTGTTGCTATGTCACCTTCATCTGTTGCTATGTCACCTTCATCTGTTGCTATGTCACCTTCATCTGTTGCTATGTCACCTTCATCTGTTGCTATGTCACCTTCATCTGTTGCTATGTCACCTTCATCTGTTGCTATGTCACCTTCATCTGTTGCTATGTCACCTTCATCTGTTGCTATGTCACCTTCATCTGTTGCTATGTCACCTTCATCTGTTGCTATGTCACCTTCATCTGTTGCTATGTCACCTTCATCTGTTGCTGTGTCACCTTCATCTGTTGCTGTGTCACCTTCATCTGTTGCTGTGTCACCTTCATCTGTTGCTATGTCACCTTCATCTGTTGCTATGTCACCTTCATCTGTTGCTATGTCACCTTCATCTGTTGCTATGTCACCTTCATCTGTTGCTGTGTCACCTTCATCTGTTGCTGTGTCACCTTCATCTGTTGCTATGTCACCTTCATCTGTTGCTATGTCACCTTCATCTGTTGCTATGTCACCTTCATCTGTTGCTATGTCACCTTCATCTGTTGCTATGTCACCTTCATCTGTTGCTATGTCACCTTTATCTGTTGCTATGTCACCTTCATCTGTTGCTATGTCACCTTCATCTGTTGCTGTGTCACCTTCATCTGTTGCTATGTCACCTTCATCTGTTGCTATGTCACCTTCATCTGTTGCTATGTCACCTTCATCTGTTGCTATGTCACCTTCATCTGTTGCTATGTCACCTTTATCTGTTGCTATGTCACCTTCATCTGTTGCTATGTCACCTTCATCTGTTGCTGTGTCACCTTCATCTGTTGCTATGTCACCTTCATCTGTTGCTGTGTCACCTTCATCTGTTTCTATGTCACCTTCATCTGTTGCTATGTCACCTTCATCTGTTGCTATGTCACCTTCATCTGTTGCTGTGTCACCTTCATCTGTTGCTGTGTCACCTTCATCTGTTGCTGTGTCACCTTTATCTGTTGCTATGTCACCTTCATCTGTTGCTATGTCACCTTCATCTGTTGCTGTGTCACCTTCATCTGTTGCTGTGTCACCTTCATCTGTTGCTATGTCACCTTCATCTGTTGCTATGTCACCTTCATCTGTTGCTATGTCACCTTCATCTGTTGCTGTGTCACCTTCATCTGTTGCTGTGTCACCTTCATCTGTTGCTATGTCACCTTCATCTGTTGCTATGTCACCTTCATCTGTTGCTATGTCACCTTCATCTGTTGCTATGTCACCTTCATCTGTTGCTATGTCACCTTCATCTGTTGCTATGTCACCTTCATCTGTTGCTGTGTCACCTTCATCTGTTGCTATGTCACCTTCATCTGTTGCTATGTCACCTTCATCTGTTGCTATGTCACCTTCATCTGTTGCTGTGTCACCTTCATCTGTTGCTATGTCACCTTCATCTGTTGCTATGTCACCTTCATCTGTTGCTATGTCACCTTCATACAAACAGTATGTCACCTTCATCTGTTGCTATGTCACCTTCATCTGTTGCTATGTCACCTTCATACAAACAGTATGTCACCTTCATCTGTTGCTGTGTCGCCTGTTGCTACATCACCTTCTGTTGCTACTTCACCTTCTGTAGCTACGTTACCTGTTGCTACGTCACCTTCTGTTGCTATGTCACCTGTTGTTATGTCACCTGTTGCGCTGTCACCTTCTGTAACTGTGTCACCTGTTTCTTCTTCACCTTCTGTTGCTACGTCCCCTGTTGCTGTGTCACCTGTTTCTATGTCGCCTTCTGTTGCTACCTCACCTTCTGTTACTATGTTACCTGTTGCTAAGTCACCTGTTTCTACTTCACCTTCTGTTTCTATGTCACCTGTTGCTAAGTCACCTGTTTCTACTTCACCTTCTGTTACTATGTTACCTGTTGCTAAGTCACCTGTTTCTACTTCACCTTCTGTTACTATGTCACCTGTTGCGAAGTCACCTGTTTCTACTTCACCTTCTGTTACTATGTCACCTGTTGCTAAGTCACCTGTTTCTACTTCACCTTCTGTTACTATGTCACCTGTTGCTAAGTCACCTGTTTCTACTTCACCTTCTGTTTCTATGTCACCTGTTGCTAAGTCACCTGTTTCTACTTCACCTTCTGTTACTATGTCACCTGTTGCTAAGTCACCTGTTTCTACTTCACCTTCTGTTACTACGTCCCCTGTTGCTAAGTCACCTGTTTCTACTTCACCTTCTGTTACTATGTCACCTGTTGCTAAGTCACCTGTTTCTACTTCACCTTCTGTTACTATGTCACCTGTTTCTATGTCGCCTTCTGTTGCTACCTCACCTTCTGTTACTATGTTACCTGTTGCTAAGTCACCTGTTTCTACTTCACCTTCTGTTTCTATGTCACCTGTTGCTAAGTCACCTGTTTCTACTTCACCTTCTGTTTCTATGTCACCTGTTGCTAAGTCACCTGTTTCTACTTCACCTTCTGTTACTATGTTACCTGTTGCTAAGTCACCTGTTTCTACTTCACCTTCTGTTACTATGTTACCTGTTGCTAAGTCACCTGTTTCTACTTCACCTTCTGTTACTATGTCACCTGTTGCTAAGTCACCTGTTTCTACTTCACCTTCTGTTACTATGTTACCTGTTGCTAAGTCACCTGTTTCTACTTCACCTTCTGTGTCTATGTCACCTGTTGCTAAGTCACCTGTTTCTACTTCACCTTCTGTTTCTATGTCACCTGTTCCTAAGTCACCTGTTTCTACTTCACCTTCTGTGTCTATGTCACCTGTTGCTAAGTCACCTGTTTCTACTTCACCTTCTGTTACTATGTTACCTGTTGCTAAGTCACCTGTTTCTACTTCACCTTCTGTGTCTATGTCACCTGTTGCTAAGTCACCTGTTTCTACTTCACCTTCTGTTACTACGTCCCCTGTTGCTATGTCACCTGCTGTTGCTACGCCACAAGTTACGTCTTGGATCCACTCGGTCTCTGAAGCCAACAGTCTTGGGTGAGATCAGGTGACGGATCGTTGTGATTCTGGAGTGCAGCCCGGTCCAGTGAGTCTCTCATTGACATTTATGCGTCCTCCCGGTGGTTCTGGCCCGGATCAATGATGGACCGATGAATTCGCTGACGTCC
Source organism: Callionymus lyra (assembly GCF_982586985.1). NCBI lineage: Eukaryota > Metazoa > Chordata > Actinopteri > Syngnathiformes > Callionymidae > Callionymus > Callionymus lyra. The sequence continues at coordinate 3,915,825 of NC_141819.1, forward strand.
GGTGGTCACTGGATCTGAGACGTCGCCTCAAATATGACGAGCGGAAACTCCCACCCTTGGAATTCCAATGAGCTCCAGAAGTTCTGAAACAGAGCTTCAGAGTTAACAAGCGGAACCAGAACCAGAACCTCACTCACGGTCCCGCTCGTCCGTTGAGGACGATGGATTCAAGTAGTTGAGTGTAGACGAGGTCAGGAGGTCAAGGCGGTCGTCGCTAGCCTTGATGCTAACCCGTCGGAAGAGGTCGACGACCCAAAGCTCCGGAACCGGTCCCGCTCTCAGTCCCGACTCTTTGAGTTTGAGTGACACGCGTCGCCGACTCCGACGTCTCGCACGAGATCTTCGCGGGCGATCTTGCTGAAGGTGACCCGGTCCGAGTCGTGCCGATCCGGGTCTGACACCACGTCTGAATAATTAAGCGGCGTGTCGTTGAAGAAGAGGAATAATTCAGCACCGGTCCATTACTCTGATTAAATACGTGTCCTCACTTCTTCTGCCGCTGATTCATTGGTCTGTTTGGTTTCTGCACCGCAGAACCTCTGGACCGGGTCGACTATAAATACACGCTCACGCCAGGTGCCCCCCCCCCCCACCCCTCCGTCGAGCTGGACCACCTGTGCGAGATCAGGGGGGAGGATGGTGGGGTTGGTTCCGAGACAGAATAAAAAGCCTGACTCAGCAGCACCAGGTGGCTCCGGTCCGGTGGAATGTCACATCGGGTCAGAACCTTCCTGATCATAGTTCACTTAGTCGCCCCCTAGTGGTGGGTTTGGAAGATTTCTCTTTTGTTTTTAATCACCGAAGTAAAAGTTTGGTTCCAATCAAGAAGAAGTTTAACGAACGTGAAACACTCGTTAACGAACATCCGGACCCGTCAGAACCGCTCGGATGTGACTTCAAAGTCGAGCGGAGGATCGAGGACTTTTGAGACGATGGTCAGGAACTGAAGTCTAACGAGTCACCGCCATCGCTCGCAGAATCAAAGAGTCGCCGCCGCCACCCACGAGCAGAACCAGAGGAAGACATCAGACGGGTCGCTCCTCGGAATCCCTGCTCACCTGGTTCCGTCCAGGGAGACGAGTTCTGACTCGGGCGGATGACTCTGGACTCGTGGTCGTCTCGGGCACTTAAGTTTCTTCTCGGGAAAAAATCCTTTCAAGGTGTTAATTTCACAGCGCGGTGAGTCCAGTCAGGATCACCTCAGGTCCAGTTATGTGGAACCGAACCAGCACCGTGTGTTCTGGAGCCTTTTCTGAGCCGCTGTGACCTTCAGCTGACCTTCACACATGCATGAGCAACGACCTGAAAAAAAACGCTGGGCAGAACCGACCAGAACTAACAAGGGACCAGGACCGGTCTGGGCCCGGTCCAGTTAGGACGAGAGACGAGAAGGTGATCGACATAATTAAAACACGTTTGTGTCACCATGGAAACCGTCGGAAACTCAAATACACACACACTCTTTTACTGACACACACACACAGAGACACACAATCTAACAGACACACACTTACATACACTCTATCCCTAGCCTACACACGCACACAGACACACACTGAGACACACAATCTAACTGACACACTATCACTAGTCTACACACACATACACACACACACACTCTTTCCCTGACACACACACACTGAGACACAATCTAACTGACACACTATTTCAATGAAACACACACACACACACTGAAAGACACGCACACTAATAGACACTCTATCACTAGTCTACACACACACACACACAGACACACACACACACACACACAAAGAGACAGACACTCTTTCACTGACACACACACACACACCTAGAGACACACACACTAACAGACACTATCCTAAGCCTACACAGACACACACAAACACATGCATAAAGACACACCACACACTCTTTCATGGACACACACACACACTCTAACAGACACACACACACACACACGTGTGCACTCGCTGGAATGTTCTGGTTCTGACCACAAAGCGTCGTCTGAGGCGCTGGGCGTCTCTGACACTGCGAGATAAGCCGACGACAAAGAAGCTGCTGAGATGATGGTCCGTGTCTCAGACCTCGTCCTCCTTCCAGACCTCCATGGTCACGTGACTTGGAAGCGGCGGCGCCGACGCTCGCCAGGAAACCACGCTTGTGCTGCTTATTTAACAAACCAGTTAACCAGAACTCTGACACGACATGTCACACACACACACACACACACACACACACACACACACACACACACACACACACACACACACACACACACACACACACACACACACACACACACACACACACATCCTAGATGTGTCATGTGAGCAGGTAACTGAAGAGAACTGCAGGATTAAAAAATCCACAAGATTTATCTTTTTAGAAAACTGATGGTTTTTAGCGATTCTCACTAAAATATGAAAATAAACATCAACTAGTATCAACTCTGGAGTCATTAAACATCAACTAGTATCAACTCTGGTGTCATTAAACATCAACTAGTATCAACTCTGGTGTCATTAAACATCAACTAGTATCAACTCTGGTGTCATTAAACATCAACTAGTATCAACTCTGGAGTCATTAAACATCAACTAGTATCAACTCTGGTGTCATTAAACATCAACCAGTATCAACTCTGGTGTCATTAAACATCAACTAGTATCAACTCTGGTGTCATTAAACATCAATTAGTATCAACTCTGGTGTCATTAAACATCAACTAGTATCAACTCTGGTGTCATTAAACATCAACTAGTATCAGCTCTGGTGTCATTAAACATCAACTAGTATCGACTCTGGTGTCATTAAACATCAACTAGTATCAACTCTGGTGTCATTAAATATCAACTAGTATCGACTCTGGTGTCATTAAACATCAACTAGTATCAACTCTGGTGTCATTAAACATCAACTAGTATCGACTCTGGTGTCATTAAACATCAACTAGTATAGACTCTGGTGTCATTAAACATCAACTAGTATCAACTCTGGTGTCTTTAAACATCAACTAGTATCAACTCTGGTGTCATTAAACATCAACTAGTATCAACTCTGGTGTCATTAAACATCAACTAGTATCGACTCTGGTGTCATTAAACATCAACTAGTATCAACTCTGGTGTCATTAAACATCAACTAGTATCAACTCTGGTGTCATTAAACATCAACTAGTATAGACTCTGGTGTCATTAAACATCAACTAGTATCAACTCTGGTGTCATTAAACATCAACTAGTATCGACTCTGGTGTCATTAAACATCAACTAGTATCGACTCTGGTGTCATTAAAGATCAACTAGTATCGACTCTGGTGTCATTAAACATCAACTAGTATCGACTCTGGTGTCATTAAACATCAACTAGTATCGACTCTGGTGTCATTAAACATCAACTAGTATCGACTCTGGTGTCATTAAACATCAACTAGTATAGACTCTGGTGTCATTAAACATCAACTAGTATCAACTCTGGTGTCATTAAACATCAACTAGTATCGACTCTGGTGTCATTAAACATCAACTAGTATCGACTCTGGTGTCATTAAACATCAACTAGTATCGACTCTGGTGTCATTAACATCAACTAGTATTGACTCTGGTGTCATTAACATCAACTAGTATCAACTCTGGTGTCATTAAACATCAACTAGTATCAGCTCTGGTGTCATTAAACATCAACTAGTATCGACTCTGGTGTCATTAAACATCAACTAGTATCGACTCTGGTGTCATTAAACATCAACTAGTATCAACTCTGGTGTCATTAAACATCAACTAGTATCGACTCTGGTGTCATTAAACATCAACTAGTATCGACTCTGGTGTCATTAAACATCAACTAGTATCGACTCTGGTGTCATTAAACATCAACTAGTATCGACTCTGGTGTCATTAACATCAACTAGTATCAACTCTGGTGTCATTAACATCAACTAGTATCAACTCTGGTGTCATTAAACATCAACTAGTATCAGCTCTGGTGTCATTAAACATCAACTAGTATCGACTCTGGTGTCATTAAACATCAACTAGTATCGACTCTGGTGTCATTAAACATCAACTAGTATCGACTCTGGTGTCATTAAACATCAACTAGTATCGACTCTGGTGTCATTAAACATCAACTAGTATCGACTCTGGTGTCATTAAACAAACAGACACTAGTATCGACTCTGGTGTCATTAACATCAACTAGTATCAACTCTGGTGTCATTAAACATCAACTAGTATCAACTCTGGTGTCATTAAACATCAACTAGTATCAACTCTGGTGTCATTAAACATCAACTAGTATCGACTCTTGTGTCATTAAACATCAACTAGTATCGACTCTGGTGTCATTAAACATCAACTAGTATCAACTCTGGTGTCATTAAACATCAACTAGTATCAACTCTGGAGTCATTAAACATCAACTAGTATCAACTCTGGTGTCATTAAACATCAACTAGTATCAACTCTGGTGTCATTAAACATCAACTAGTATCAACTCTGGTGTCATTAAACATCAACTAGTATCAACTCTGGAGTCATTAAACATCAACTAGTATCAACTCTGGTGTCATTAAACATCAACTAGTATCAACTCTGGTGTCATTAAACATCAACTAGTATCAACTCTGGTGTCATTAAACATCAACTAGTATAGACTCTGGTGTCATTAAACATCAACTAGTATCGACTCTGGTGTCAGTAAACATCAACTA
>NC_141819.1:3928017-3945517 GCF_982586985.1 Callionymus lyra
AGAAACCTCGAGCGGAACCAGACTCATTGTTGACGGCCTGCAGCTTAGACCGGCTGGGAGGAAGGATGGGGGGGTAGACAGATGGCTAAGGAGAGGAGTGAGGGAGGATATAGTGAGAGAAAAAAGAGGAGAGTGGAGGAGAGTTATTCTCTTCAGTCTCTTTGGTCTCTTGGCAGTCTCTACAGTCTTCCTAGTCTCTCATCAGTCTCTACAGACTCACTAGTCTCTCATCAGTCTCTACAGACTCACTAGTCTCCCATCAGTCTCTTCAGTCTATTGGCAGTCTCTTAAGTCTTTCTAGTCTCCCATCAGTCTCTACAGTCTCTTAAGTCTCACTAGTCTCTCATCAGTCTCTACAGTCTCTACAGTCTCTTAAGTCATTCTAGTCTCCCATCAGTCTCTTCAGTCTATTGGCAGTCTCTTAAGTCTCACTAGTCTCTCATCAGTCTCTACAGTCTCTTGGCAGTCTCTTAAGTCTCACTAGTCTCTCATCAGTCTCTACGGTCTCTTGGCAGTCTCTTAAGTCGTTCTAGTCTCCCATCAGTCTCTTCAGTCTATTGGCAGTCTCTTAAGTCTCACTAGTCTCTCATCAGTCTCTAAAGTCTCTTGGCAGTCTCTTAAGTCTCACTAGTCTCTCATCAGTCTCTACGGTCTCTTGGCAGTCTCTTAAGTCTCACTAGTCTCTCATCAGTCTCTACAGTCTCTACAGTCTCTTAAGTCGTTCTAGTCGCCCATCAGTCTCTTCAGTCTATTGGCAGTCTCTTAAGTCTCACTAGTCTCTCATCAGTCTCTATGGTCTCTTGGCAGTCTCTTAAGTCTTTCTAGTATCTCATCAGTCTCTACAGTCTCGTAAGTCTCACTAGTCTCTCATCAGTCTCTACAGTCTCTTAAGTCGTTCTAGTCTCCCATCAGTCTCTTCAGTCTATTGGCAGTCTCTTAAGTCTCACTAGTCTCTCATCAGTCTCTACAGTCTCTTAAGTCTCACTAGTCTCTCATCAGTCTCTACAGTCTCTTGGCAGTCTCTTAAGTCTCACTAGTCTCTCATCAGTCGCTACAGTCTCTTAAGTCGTTCTAGTCTCTCATCAGTCTCTTGTCCCTGTACATTCTCTCTGGAGACTAAAACCCTGTGGAGTCAACAACTTTTTTTTGCACCATGTGACCTGAAGGTTCAGCGTCAAACTGATGTAATGAATGTTTCTCTAAATCACTGATCGCATCATTATTTAATGATTAAAAACTGGGAAACAAAGTAAACACAAAATCGAACAAACAAAGATGGTTATTGTTAGAAAAATATATTTTTATTTTATGTTACTGTATTGATATTCAACAGCACTGTGTCAATTTGAAGAAGTAAATAAACATTTTTATTATTATTATTATTTTTTTGTTCACAGTTCAATAAAGTGTTTTTAAAGTAATCCATTTTTTTATCGGATTAACATGTTAATATTCACAGCGTTTGTTCATTTTTGTGTTGCATTTAAACTTCCGGCCTCTAGATAATAACGTCCTCCACGGCTAAAGGAAGAATGATGATTGACACATATATACTTGTTACTACACTATCACAACACCAGAGTCAAGTACTGGACAATACTACACATATATACTTGTTACTACACTATCACAACACCAGAGTCAAGTACCGGACAATACTACACATATATACTTGTTACTACACTATCACAACACCAGAGTCAAGTACTGGACAATACTACACATATATACTTGTTACTACACTATCACAACACCAGAGTCAAGTACCGGACAATACTACACATATATACTTGTTACTACACTATCACAACACCAGAGTCAAGTACCGGACAATACTACACATATATACTTGTTACTACACTATCACAACACCAGAGTCAAGTACCGGACAATACTACACATATATACTTGTTACTACACTATCACAACACCAGAGTCAAGTACGGGACAATACTACACATATATACTTGTTACTACACTATCACAACACCAGAGTCAAGTACTGGACAATACTACACATATATACTTGTTACTACACTATCACAACACCAGAGTCAAGTACCGGACAATACTACACATATATACTTGTTACTACACTATCACAACACCAGAGTCAAGTACCGGACAATACTACACATATATACTTGTTACTACACTATCACAACACCAGAGTCAAGTACTGGACAATACTACACATATATACTTGTTACTACACTATCACAACACCAGAGTCAAGTACCGGACAATACTACACATATATACTTGTTACTACACTATCACAACACCAGAGTCAAGTACTGGACAATACTACACATATATACTTGTTACTACACTATCACAACACCAGAGTCAAGTACTGGACAATAATACACATATATACTTGTTACTACACTATAGCAACACCAGAGTCAAGTACCTGACAATACTACACATATATACTTGTTACTACACTATCACAACACCAGAGTCAAGTACTGGACAATACTACACATATATACTTGTTACTACACTATCACAAAACCAGAGTCAAGTACCGGACAATACTACACATATATACTTGTTACTACACTATCACAACACCAGAGTCAAGTACTGGACAATACTACACATATATACTTGTTACTACACTATCACAACACCAGAGTCAAGTACCGGACAATACTACACATATATACTTGTTACTACACTATCACAACACCAGAGTCAAGTACCGGACAATACTACACATATATACTTGTTACTACACTATCACAACACCAGAGTCAAGTACCGGACAATACTACACATATATACTTGTTACTACACTATCACAACACCAGAGTCAAGTACGGGACAATACTACACATATATACTTGTTACTACACTATCACAACACCAGAGTCAAGTACTGGACAATACTACACATATATACTTGTTACTACACTATCACAACACCAGAGTCAAGTACCGGACAATACTACACATATATACTTGTTACTACACTATCACAACACCAGAGTCAAGTACCGGACAATACTACACATATATACTTGTTACTACACTATCACAACACCAGAGTCAAGTACTGGACAATACTACACATATATACTTGTTACTACACTATCACAACACCAGAGTCAAGTACCGGACAATACTACACATATATACTTGTTACTACACTATCACAACACCAGAGTCAAGTACTGGACAATACTACACATATATACTTGTTACTACACTATCACAACACCAGAGTCAAGTACTGGACAATACTACACATATATACTTGTTACTACACTATCACAACACCAGAGTCAAGTACTGGACAATACTACACATATATACTTGTTACTACACTATCATAACTCAGAGTCGAAGACTGAAGGGAACTCAAGGGAGTTTGATTGACAGCCTGCAGGATGCTAGCAGGTATATATGCTAATGAAGGTCCTGGTGAGACTCCTGGTCACTGCAGCAGAAGAATCTGTTCAGTCATGATGTTGTGTCGTTGATCTCTGTTGATGTTTAGATGTTTCACAGCAGGTCCCTCACCTGCATGTTCTTGATGGTTCTGATGGCTCTGATGGTTCTGAAAGTTCCGAAGGTTCTGATGGTTCTGAAGGTTTTGATGGTTCTGACGGTTCTGAAGGTTCTGATGGTTCTGACGGTTCTGATGGCTCTGATGGTTCTGAAGGTTCTGATGGTTCTGAAGGTTCTGATAGTTCTGAAGGTTCTGAAGGTTGTGATGGTTCTGATGGTTGTGATTGTTCTGATGGTTCTGAAGGTTCTGATAGTTCTGATGGTTCTGAAGGTTCTGATGGTTCTGATGGTTCTGATGGTTCTGATAATTCTGATGGTTCTGAAGGTTCTAATGGTTCTGATAGGTCTGAAGGTTCTGACGGTTATGATGGTTATGATGGTTCTGAAGGTTCTGATGGTTCGAAAGTTTCTGATGGTTATGAAGGTTCTGATGGTTCTGAAGGTTCTGATGTTTCTGATGGTTCTGAAGGTTCTGATAGTTCTGATGGTTCTGAAGGTTCTGATAGTTCTGATGGTTCTGACGGTTCTAAAGGTTCTAGAGGTTCTGATGTTTCTGAAGCTTCTTGAAAAAACATCTTCTGTGAAACAGCAGCTGAGCTGTGGACGGTTCTTTGAGGTTCTGGTCTCCACGAGTCTCTCGAGGAGCAGCGAGACATGAGGCAACAGGGAGGCAATCAGAGGTTCCGAGGGTCACCAGAGAGATCCAGTCACTCGAGCCTGAAGATCAGAACGCTCGGCTCGGCTGCTCCTCAGATCAAACATCAGCGGATCTTCTCGGCTCATGAATGCTTGATGGAACACGTGAGCAGACCCGGAGACACACGTGACACCAGCGACCTCTGCTCACATCGAGATGTTGACTCATGACGTCACGAGGTCGTGAAGAGCAGGTGAGACGTTCCTCCGCCAGCAGGGGGCAGCAGACACGCGGGCTCCACTGGCGACGATGCTGCGTGACGTCAGAGCCGTTGTCACGAACAGTTCTGGTGGAAACTGTTGACACGTCACGCGACTAATCTGGTCTGAGACTACAGACTGAACAACTGGAGGGATTAAACCAAACTGGATTTCATTTCCCTCTTTTGTTTCTCGTCTAATCCCATGAATGTTCTTACCTTCCACGATCTAATCCCACTTTCCTCTGACAGTCTGGCGCCGTCATGCTTCCAGAATATCATCCGCAGATTATGACTGTTTGTTGGAGACACTTGAAGACGCGACAGCTTCACTATCCTGCGGGATTATCTGCTGCTGGATTATCAAACTCTGCTGAATCTGCTCAAGACTCACTTTATCACGAGGCTGCGAGTCTGACGTGAATCACATTTATTTGCTGATACTGCAGGATACTCTTAGTCCGGATTAAAAACAGATTTGTTGATACTTTTAATAGTCTGGATTAAAAAAAGATTAGTTGATACTCCTCTTAGTCCGGATTAAAAACAGATTTGTTGATGCTTTTATTAGTCTGGATTTAAAAAAAAAGAAGTTTTAATACTGTTATTAGTCCGGATTAAAAAAAGATTTGTTGATACTTTTATTAGTCTGTATTAAAATAAAATTTGTTGATACTCTTATTAATCTGGACTAAAATACAATTTGCTGATACTTTTAATAATCTGGATTAAATTACAATTTGTTGATACTCTTATTAATCTGGATTTAAATACAATTTGCTGATACTCTTCTTAATCTGGATTAAAATACAATTTGCTGATACTCTTCTTAATCTGGATTAAAATACAATTTGTTGATACTCTTATTAATCTGGATTTAAATAGAATATGATGATACTCTTCTTAATCTGGATTTAAATAGAATTTGCTGATACTCTTCTTAATCTGGATTAAAATACATTTTGCTGATACTCTTCTTAATCTGGATTTAAATACAATTTGCTGATACTCTTCTTAATCTGGATTTAAATAGAATTTGCTGATACTCTTCTTAATCTGGATTTAAATACAATTTGCTGATACTCTTATTAATCTGGATTAAATTACAATTTGTTGATACTCTTATTAATCTGGATTTAAATACAATTTGCTGATACTTTTAATAATCTGGATTAAATTACAATTTGTTGATACTCTTCTCAATCTATTTCAAAATACCATTTGCTGATACTCTTCTCAATCTGGATTAAAATACATTTTGCTGATAATCTTCTTAATCTGAATTAAAATACAATTCGCTGATACTCTTCTTAATCTGGATCAAAATGCAATTTGATGATACTCTTCTTAGTCTGGATTAAAATAGTATTTGCTTATACTCACACAAACATTAACACTGTCCATGCACACAGACACACACAAAAAAAAAAACACTCACACACTCACACACACACACACACACACACACACACACACACACACACACACACACACACACACACACACACACACACACACACACACACACACACACACACACACACACACACAGACACAAAAGGTCAACACAACACTGGACGTCAGATCTGTCTGCTATAATTCGAGTCCTAATCTGGAAAACTTCATTTGTTCAAACAAGAATTTCAATAAAGAAACTTTATTATTCCCTCCACGTCCCCCCCCCGCCCCCCACCATCACAGGGGTTCTTGTGTCTCCACCATGTGACTGGGTGAGGGGGGGTGAGGGGGGAGGGGGGTGAGGGAGGACTCTCGCTCGCTGCTGCTCCTGCACTCGCTGCCGCGGTCGGTTCCGAGTCGCTCTGGATTTCTCTCTGGATTTTTCGTCGCTGCATTCCGACGCATCTGGACCTCGGAGCCGCCGGTTCGTGGGTTCTGCGGCTGGATGTTCTGGTGACGCCTGGTCCTGCTCAGAGGCGGGGGTGGGTGGGGGGGTTCGGGGGAGTCGAACCCGCCGCTGCGGCGCATCTTCCAGCCAAAGTTTCAGAGACTGGAGCCCACTCACCTGGTCCCGGGCGGGCTGATGGTCGGCGGCACCGAGCGGGATGGAGTTCAACTTTAGATGCTTCCCGGTACCGAGGTGAGCCCGCGCTACGATGACGAACTCCTTCATCATCTTCATCATCTTCATCATCATCATCATCATTTTCTTCATCATCATCAGCTTCACCTGCTCAAACTGGACCGGACCTCCATCCTGCGATGACCGCGCAAACCCGAGGGCAGGTCGGACCGAGATGGTCTTCAGCGGAGCCGGTCTTAAAAAAAAGTGCCACACAGAACCAGAACCGGGCGCCAGACCTCCAGAACCTTTTGTCTTCCGCTCTCATCCGCATTTTTCACTGGTAGAATGTTTGTCTCTGGACCAAACTTTGTCGCTGCAGACACACACACACACACACACACACACACACACACACACACACACACACACACACACACACACACACACACACACACACACACACACACACGCACACACACGCACACACACTCACACACACGCACACACACACGTGGATCATTATGGGATGTGAACCAGAGCAGGTGGACGGGTCACGTTGTGAATTGTATACACACATTGACACACACACACACACAGTTATGACAACAGTACGAAAAAAGACACACACATCCCTCACACATCTCATCCTGGTCACGAAGCTCATGATAGTGACCCCGGTGGAGGTCATGTGACCACGTCATGTCAAGAGGTTGAGTCATATCAGGTAAATTGAGTCACGTCAAGAGTTTGAGTCATATCAGGTAAATTGAGTCATGTCAAGAGGTTGAGTCATATCAGGTAAATTGAGTCACTTCAAGAGTTTGAGTCATATCGGGTAAATTGAGTCACGTCAAGAGTTTGAGTCATATCGGGTAAATTGAGTCACGTCAAGAGTTTGAGTCATATCGGGTAAATTGAGTCACGTCAAGAGTTTGAGTCATATCGGGTAAATTGAGTCACATCAAGAAATTGAGTCATATCGGGTAAATTGAGTCACGTCAAGAGTTTGAGTCATATCAGGTAAATTGAGTCACATCAAGAGTTTGAGTCATATCGGGCAAATTGAGTCACGTCAAGAGTTTGAGTCATATCGGGCAAATTGAGTCACGTCAAGAGTTTGAGTCATATCAGGTAAATTGAGTCACATCAAGAGTTTGAGTCATATCAGGTAAATTGAGTCACATCAAGAGTTTGAGTCATATCGGGTAAATTGAGTCACGTCAAGAGTTTGAGTCATATCGGGCAAATTGAGTCACGTCAAGAAACTGAGTCATATCAGGTAAATTGAGTCACGTCAAGAGTTTGAGTCATATCGGGTAAATTGAGTCACGTCAAGAAATTGAGTCATATCAGGTAAATTGAGTCACGTCAAGAAATTGAGTCATATGGGGTAAATTGAGTCACGTCAAGAAATTGAGTCATATCAGGTAAATTGACTCACGTCAAGAGTTTGAGTCATATCGGGTAAATTGAGTCACGTCAAGAAATTGAGTCATATCAGGTAAATTGAGTCACGTCAAGAGTTTGAATCATATCGGGTAAATTGAGTCACGTCAAGAGTTTGAGTCATATCAGGTAAATTGAGTCACGTCAAGAGTTTGAGTCATATCAGGTAAATTGAGTCACATCAAGAAATTGAGTCATATCAGGTAAATTGAGTCACGTCAAGAGGTTGAGTCATATCGGGTAAATTGAGTCACGTCAAGAGTTTGAGTCATATCGGGCAAATTGAGTCACGTCAAGAAATTGAGTCATATCAGGTAAATTGAGTCACGTCAAGAGTTTGAGTCATATCGGGTAAATTGAGTCACGTCAAGAAATTGAGTCATATCAGGTAAATTGAGTCACGTCAAGAAATTGAGTCATATCAGGTAAATTGAGTCGCGTCAAGAGATTGAGTCATTTCAGGTAAATTGAGTCGCGTCAGGAGATTGAGTCATTTCAGGTAAATTGAGTCGCGTCAAGAGATTGAATCATTTCAGGTAAATTGAGTCGCGTCAAGAGATTGAGTCATTTCAGGTAAATTGAGTCACGTCAAGAGATTGAATCATTTCAGGTAAATTGAGTCGCGTCAAGAGATTGAGTCATTTCAGGTAAATTGAGTCGCGTCAAGAGATTGAATCATTTCAGGTAAATTGAGTCGCGTCAAGAGATTGAGTCATTTCAGGTAAATTGAGTCACATCAAGAGATTGAGTCATATCAGGTAAATTGAGTCTTGTCAAGAAATTGAGTCATATCAGGTCATTTGAGTCACATCAAGAGATTGAGTCATATCAGGTAAACTGAGTCACGTCAAGAAATTGAGTCATATCAGGTAATTTGAGTCACATCAAGAGATTGAGTCATATCAGGTAAATTGAGTCACATCAAGAGATTGAGTCATATCAGGTAAATTGAGTCACATCAAGAGATTTAGTCATATAAGGTAAATTGAGTCACGTCAAGAGATTGAGTCATATCTTGAGGTTTGAGTCCCATCTGGAGGTTTGAGTCACATCTGTATGTTTGAGCTATAACTGGATCATGCGTTACATCTGGAAGGTTGAGTCACATCTGTATGACGAGTCACGTCTGGAGGTTTAAGTCATATCTGGAGGTTTGAGTCACATCTGTATGATGTCGTGACCTTTTCATGAGCGTGACGGTCGTCGATGCACGACTTTATAAAAATCCATCTTTGTTATGTTGCAGGAGCAGCGTCTTCTTCTTCTGTGGTGGTGTTCTCTGCTGCCCCCTGCAGGAGACCGTGCTTTATCTGAATTCATATCGTCTAGTGTAGAATTCATGTGGAAAAGTTTTGGGTCTTCATGTGAAGAGAGACTGACCCGGTTCTTCAGCGCCCCCCCGAGCTTCACCCCCCCCCCCCCCCCCCCCAGAGCTCAGACGTCCCCCCGGTGCCGCTGACGGCGTCTTTCTTCCCACTGAGTCGAGTAAACAGACTTTGATGTGAAATGAGGCTCAGTAATGAACGAGGACTCGTGCTGAGACGAGACCCGGCGCAGGAGAGACGTCTGTCCAGTGGGGACGAAATTAGAGTCGGATTATGGGGGAAAAATAAGGAGGAAACGAGTCGACTCAGCGGGTTCTGAGGTCGAGTCCGGTTCATCAGAGCCAGGGTTTTATTAGAGGTGATGAAGCACTGGTCGAGTCACTGTCGATGAATCGAGTCACTGTCGATGAATCGAATCACTGTCGATGAATCGAATCACTGTCGATGAATCGAGTTGCGTACGGAGTTCAAGTCACTGTCGATGAATCGAGTCGCGTAAAGAGGTCGAGTCACTGTCGATGAATCGAGTCACTGTCAATAAATTGAGTCGCATACGGAGTTGGAGTCACTGTCGATGAATCGAGTCGCATACAGAGGTTGAGTCATATCAGGTAATTTGAGTCACGTCAAGAGATTGAGTCATATCAGGTAAATTGAGTCACGTCAAGAGATTGAGTCATATCGGGTAAATTGAGTCATGTCAAGAGATTGAGTCATATCGGGTAAATTGAGTCATGTCAAGAGGTTGAGTCATATCAGGTAAATTGAGTCACGTCAAGAGATTGAGTCATATCAGGTAAATTGAGTCACGTCAAGAAATTGAGTCATATCACGTAAATTGAATCACGTCAAGAGATTGAGTCATATCATGTAAATTGAGTCACGTCAAGAGGTTGAGTCATATCATGTAAATTGAGTCACATCAAGAGTTTGAGTCATATCAGATAAATTGAGTCACATCAAGAGATTGAGTCATATCAGGTAAATTGAGTCACGACAAGAGTTTGAGTCATATCAGGTAAATTGAGTCACGTCAAGAGATTGAGTCATATCGGGTAAATTGAGTCACGTCAAGAGATTGAGTCATATCAGGTAAATTGAGTCACGTCAAGAGATTGAGTCATATCGGGTAAATTGAGTCATGTCAAGAGTTTGAGTCATATCAGGTAAATTGAGTCACGTCAAGAGGTTGAGTCATATCACGTAAATTGAGTCACGTCAAGAGATTGAGTCATATCGGGTAAATTGAGTCATGTCAAGAGGTTGAGTCATATCACGTAAATTGAGTCACGTCAAGAGATTGAGTCATATCAGGTAAATTGAGTCACGTCAAGAGATTGAGTCATATCGGGTAAATTGAGTCATGTCAAGAGTTTGAGTCATATCATGTAAATTGAGTCACGTCAAGAGGTTGAGTCATATCACGTAAATTGAGTCACGTCAAGAGATTGAGTCATATCAGGTAAATTGAGTCACGTCAAGAGATTGAGTCATATCGGGTAAATTGAGTCATGTCAAGAGTTTGAGTCATATCATGTAAATTGAGTCACATCAAGAGTTTGAGTCATATCAGGTAAATTGAGTCACATCAAGAGATTGAGTCATATCGGGTAAATTGAGTCACGTCAAGAGATTGAGTCATATCAGGTAAATTGAGTCACGTCAAGAGATTGAGTCATATCGGGTAAATTGAGTCATGTCAAGAGTTTGAGTCATATCAGGTAAATTGAGTCACGTCAAGAGGTTGAGTCATATCACGTAAATTGAGTCACGTCAAGAGATTGAGTCATATCGGGTAAATTGAGTCATGTCAAGAGGTTGAGTCATATCACGTAAATTGAGTCACGTCAAGAGATTGAGTCATATCAGGTAAATTGAGTCACGTCAAGAGATTGAGTCATATCGGGTAAATTGAGTCATGTCAAGAGTTTGAGTCATATCATGTAAATTGAGTCACGTCAAGAGGTTGAGTCATATCACGTAAATTGAGTCACGTCAAGAGATTGAGTCATATCAGGTAAATTGAGTCACGTCAAGAGATTGAGTCATATCGGGTAAATTGAGTCATGTCAAGAGTTTGAGTCATATCATGTAAATTGAGTCACATCAAGAGTTTGAGTCATATCAGGTAAATTGAGTCACGTCAAGAGGTTGAGTCATATCACGTAAATTGAGTCACGTCAAGAGATTGAGTCATATCAGGTAAATTGAGTCACGTCAAGAGATTGAGTCATATCGGGTAAATTGAGTCATGTCAAGAGTTTGAGTCATATCATGTAAATTGAGTCACATCAAGAGTTTGAGTCATATCAGGTAAATTGAGTCACATCAAGAGATTGAGTCATATCAGGTAAATTGAGTCACGACAAGAGTTTGAGTCATATCAGGTAAATTGAGTCACGTCAAGAGATTGAGTCATATCGGGTAAATTGAGTCACGTCAAGAGATTGAGTCATATCAGGTAAATTGAGTCACGTCAAGAGATTGAGTCATATCAGGTAAATTGAGTCACGTCAAGAGATTGAGTCATATCAGGTAAATTGAGTCACGTCTGGAGTTTTGAGTCATATCTAAAGGTTGCAGTCATATCTAATGACGAGTCATATCTAGAGGTTTGAGTCACATAACAGAGGTTGAGTCACTACAGGTAAATTGCGTCACATCAAGATATCGAGTCACATCTGGAGGTTTGAATAACATCCGGTGGTTTGAGTCACATCTGGAAGGTTGAGTCACATCTGGAAGGTTGAGTCACATCTAGTTGACGAGTCACCTCTGGAGATTTAAGTCATATCTTGAGGTTTGAGTCACATCTGGATGACGAGTCACATCTGGATGACGTGTCACATCTGGATGACGAGTCATATCTGGAGGTTTGAGTCACACCTAGAGGTTTGAGTCACATCTGGATAATGAGTCATATCTGGAGGTTTGAGTCACACTTAGAGGTTTGAGTCACATCTGGATAATGAGTCATATATGGAGGTTTGAGTCACATCTAGAGGTTTGAGTCACATCTGGATAATGAGTCATATATGGAGGTTTGAGTCACATCTAGAGGTTTGAGTCACATCTGGATAATGAGTCATATCTTTATGTTTGAGTCGCATCTAGAGGTTTGAGTCACATCTGGCTGATGAGTCATATCTGGAGGTTTGAGTCACATCTGGATGATGAGTCATGTCTTTATGTTTGAGTCACTCCAGGATGATGAGTCACATCGGAAGATGACGAGTCACATGGGAGGATGTCGTCTGCTTGTACCTGGAACGTTAACACAGAACTGTTAACACAGAAGTGTGACTTGTCTGAGGTTTGTTGTCTGACAAGAGAAACAGGTTAATTAAGGTCCAGAAACTCATTAGACTTGTGTTTCCTGTACGAGAGGTTCTGGAGGACAGACCTGGAGACACTCGTGGACCATCACGTGTTCCCTCAGGAGCAGAATCTCAGCTTTACTCTGATGCAGGAACATATCGGGGCTGCAGAAGTCAAGAGAGACGAGGGAGGACAAGAGAGACGAGGGAGGACAATAGAGAGACGAGGGAGGACAATAGAGAGACGAGGGAGGACAAGAGAGACGAGGGAGGACAAGAGAGACGAGGGAGGACAAGAGAGAGATGATGGAGGACAAGAGACGAGGGAGGACAAGAGAGACGATGGAGGACAAGAGAGAGACGAGGGAGGACAAGAGAGACGAGGGAGGACAAGAGAGAGACGAGGGAGGACAAGAGAGAGATGAGGGAGGACAAGAGAGACGAGGGAGGACAAGATAGAGATGAGGGAGGACAAGAGAGACAAGGGAGGACAAGAGACGAGGGAGGACAAGAGAGAGACGAGGGAGGACAAGAGAGATGAGGGAGGACAAGAGAGACGAGGGAGGACAAGAGAGAGATGATGGAGGACAAGAGATGAGGGAGGACAAGAGAGACGATGGAGGACAAGAGAGAGACGAGGGAGGACAAGAGAGACGAGGGAGGACAAGAGAGAGACGAGGGAGGACAGACGAGGGAGGACAAGAGAGATGAGGGAGGACAAGAGAGAGACGAGGGAGGACAAGAGAGACGAGGGAGGACAAGAGAGAGACGAGGGAGGACAAGAGAGACGAGGGAGGACAAGAGAGAGGCGAGGGAGGACAAGAGAGAGACAAGGGAGGGCAAGAGAGACGAGGGAGGACAAGAGAGACGAGGGAGGACAAGAGAGACGAGGGAGGACAAGAGAGACGAGGGAGGACAAGAGAGAGGCGAGGGAGGACAAGAGAGAGACAAGGGAGGGCAAGAGAGACGAGGGAGGACAAGAGAGACGAGGGAGGACAAGAGAGCGACGAGGGAGGACAAGAGAGACGAGGGAGGACAAGAGAGAGACGAGGGAGGACAAGAGAGAGACAAGGGAGGGCAAGAGAGACGAGGGAGGACAAGAGAGCGACGAGGGAGGACAAGAGAGACGAGGGAGGACAAGAGAGAGACGAGGGAGGACAAGAGAGAGACGAGGGAGGACAAGAGAGACGAGGGAGGACAAGAGAGAGACGAGGGAGGACAAGAGAGACGAGGGAGGATAAGAGAGAGATGAGGGAGGACAAGAGAGACGAGGGAGGACAAGAGAGACAAGGGAGGACAAGAGAGACGAGGGGGGACAAGAGAGACGAGGGAGGACAAGAGAGAGACGAGGGAGGACAAAAAGACGAGGGAGGACAAGAGAGAGACGAGGGAGGACAAGAGAGACGAGGGAGGACAAGAGAGACGAGGGAGGACAAGAGAGACGAGGGAGGACAAGAGAGAGACGAGGGAGGACAAGAGAGACGAGGGAGGACAAGAGAGACGAGGGAGGACAAGAGAGACGAGGGAGGACAAGAGAGAGACGAGGGAGGACAATAAGATATGAAACGTGTGTGTGTCTTAACCTGTGTGTGTGTGTGTGGTTTTGGGTGTGTGTGTCTTAAGGTGTGTGTGTGTCTTAAGGTGTGTGTGCGTGTGTGTGTGTTTGGGTGTGTGTGTCTTAAAGTTCGAGTTTGTGTGTCTTGAGGTGTGTGTGTGTGTGTGTCTTAAGGTGTGTGTGTGGGTGTCTTAAGGTGTGTGTGTGTGTGTGTGTCTTAAGGTGTGTTTGTGGGTGTCTTAAGGTGTGTGTGTGTGTGTCTTAAGGTGTGTGTGTGTGTGTGTGTGTGTGTCACAGATGGTCACACACCTAACAACAGATGGTAATAATAATATATTAACGAGCACATCTTTATTTCACTTTCAGTTGTCGCAACATTAATTAACACATATTCATTCAGTTAACTTACCTGTCACACACTCACACTCACACACACTCACACTCACACTCACTCACACACACACACACACACTCACACTCACACTCACACACACTCACACTCACACACACACTCACACACACTCGCACTCACACACTCACACTCACACACACTCACACTCACACACACACTCGCACTCACACACACACTCACACACACTCGCACTCACACTCACACTCACACACACACTCACACACACTCGCACTCACACACACACACACTCACACTCACACACACTCACACTCACACACACACTCACACACACTCGCACTCACACACACACACACACACTCACACACACACTCACACACACTCGCACTCACACTCACACACACTCACACTCACACTCACACTCACACTCACACTCACACACACTCACACACACACTCACACTCACACTCACACACACACACACACACTCACACACACACTCATGCAAACATACATTTTAAGACACCTAAATATACCTGTTAAGACACACAAACACATACACAAACTTTGTGTTTGTGTCTTTATGCCTGTGTGTGTGTTTAGGTTTTCTCGATTTGTGTGTGTGTCTATTTGTGTGTATATAATATGATAATATGATGTTTCTTGTCACATCGGGCAGATTTAAGTATGTGTGTGTTTGTGTTATTTTGTGTTTGTGGGTACATCTATTTGTATGTATATGTGTGTCTATGTACATGTGTGTGTGTATTTTAATATCTCAGTGACTGTATGTGTGTGTAATTGTTCATGTGTTTGTGTGTAAGTGTTTAAGTACGTGTGTGTGCATGTTGTGTGTTCGCATTTTAATATCTGTGTAACTATGTATGTGTGTGTAAGTGTTAATGTGTGTGTGCATGTGTTATGTGTGTGTTTAGGTGTGTGTGTGCATGTGTTTATATGTGTGTATGTATTTTAATATCTCAGTGACTGTTTGTGTGTGTAATTGTTTGTCTTTGTGTCTAAGTGTTTATGTGTGCGTGTGTTTATGTGTGTGTCTGTGTGTGTTTGCAACAACGCTGAGTCTGGTTCTGCTCCAAGTTCTTCATCTTGATTGACCAGGAGCTTATTTTCTAAACTGTTATTGAAACTGTTAACTAATATAACCAAACCTAGTCAGTGAAGGGGGGGCTCAGGTTGGAGGTGGGTTGACCAAAGATGGTCATGTGACCAACGATGGTCATGTGACCAAAGATGGTCATGTGACAAGACATGGAAAAACCCACCTGATCAATCTTCTGCTTCTCCGCAGGTGCTCGGGTGACCTCCAGGGGGCGCCGCTCCTGCGGTCGTTGAGTCACCGGGCGGCGTCTTGAGGCTGCTGAACCCCCCACCAGACCCCCCTCACCTGCGGACCCCCCCCACACCCCCTCCCTCACGCCATGGCGCCCTGGATGGCGCTGCTCCTCGGCCTGCACTGCTGGCTGTGGCCCCGGGCGACCGGCGCTCCCTCGGAGTCGCCCGGCGACGCCCGGACCAGGGGTCCGCTGGACTGGCTGCTGTCGGACAAGGGCCCGTTCCACCACTCGCAGGAGTACCTGGACTTCGTGGAGAAGAACCGGCACGGGTTCTCCACCCGCTACAAGATCTACCGGTGAGTGACGGAAACAACATGGACGAACTCAACGTGGATCGTTGAGGAAGGTTCTCTGAGATGTTCCTCTCAGAGGTCACGAGGTCACGAGGTCCCGAGGTCACGAGGTCTTCAGAGGCGGGCAGAAGGTGCCGAAGGTGTCGGTTCTGGACTCGGCTGCGTTTCCTCCGCCCGAGCTTCACTGTCAGTGCAGATCTTCCTGAAGTATTACTCGGAGCCGCTGCAGTGATTGGTTACACACCAGCGAACAAGCGTCGACTCACAACAGCTGACGATTGAACCACATTTCAAACCAACTCGTCCGGATCAAGGTCGGGACGTTTTGATGCACGCCGAGCAAATGGATACATTCTAGAAAATAAAACATTCCCTTGATTTTTCCATTCGTAAAAGAAAGTATCGCGTGACCTTTAGGTTGTTTTGTTTTTAGCGACGACACAAGTTCATTCGTCGCACACCTTTAAATCATTGTGTTGTTTTTTCCCGACGTACGCTTCGTTCACAACAAATTCTCTTTAATTGAAGTCAGTGTGTAGCAGATAACTTTGTTTGCGATTGACTAATTCAGTATTCACGCGTGTGTGTGTGTGTGGGTGTGTGTGTGTGTGTGTGTGTGTATGTGTTGGCATGTTTCCCCACGAACCATGTGACATCTACACAAACACATCAGGGTCCATCTGTCGTCCCCGTGGTTGCCGTGGTGACAGCAGCAGTCACTTTTGGCCAGCCTCTCTTCTGGACAATCGTTTTTGTGTGTGTTTTTTGTGTGTGTGTGTTTTTTGTGTGTGTGTGTGTCAGTGTGCGACGGGCGTTTGATTGTCACTCAGAGACGTCGACGTGTTGCAGCAGAAATCAATTTATCTCCGAGAAAAGCTTTTGAAATTCAGTGTGTAACGTGCGCGCGACACATCAAACACACAACACGTGCCGCAGTCACACACTTGTTTTCAGGGGATGCTTTTGATGGTTTGATTGACAGCTGTCATCGTGGCTGACTCAGCTCTTCAACAACAACAAACAAAAAACCTGATGAGGAAAATATTCTGATCTGAACTGGACCGGATCCCTGGTTCTGGTCCAAGCTTCAACACAGACGAGGCTCGAGAGGATAAAAGGGGGCGGAGCCGCTAATCCCAGCGTGCCAGGGTGTTATCGCGGCTCAGATAAGCGTCGCTATCTTAAACCCCTGACGGTCCAGTCGAGGAGAGACGAGGAAACGAAATGAGTTCGAGACTCAACTCCGCTTTATTATCATCAGCGGGTCCGCGTAAGACCGGGTCCCTGGTCCCGGACTCGCTCCGGTATCTGCCGCGGCAGCAGGATTTACTCGCTCTGACTCCAGAATCCATTTATTCTGCTGATAGAAAGCAGGAGGTGCAGCAGATAAATGAAGAACTT